>NC_137912.1:3815884-3865884 GCF_963457725.1 Sprattus sprattus | reverse complement strand
TAAGGCCAACTTCACTTACGTTGGAGATTCTTGTTCTCCCTCTTAAGAGTCTCCAGTTGGTCAAGAGCCTCCTCATAGGAGTTCTTCATCTTGAACATCTCAGTGCTGAGAGAGCGAGCCTCTTTCTGGGCACCCTCCAGCTCTGCCTGACCCTCCTCATATTTCTGCTTCCATTCTGCCAAGACCTTTAAAAAACAGTTTGTGCCTTGGGTAAATTTCACTTATAAGACACTGCTACCACAAATCCATATGCTCATATTATGTTATATGAAGGCTAGTTTGTCCTTCAAAATAACGTAAATTCCAGAAAGAGGAATAACCTTGTCAAAGTTTCTCTGCTTCTTGTCAAGGTTGGCAGCCAGACCATTGGCCCTCTCCACATCAACCATGAGGTCCTCAACCTCACCCTGGAGTCTCTGCTTGGTTTTATCCAGAGACGCACACTTGGAGTTGATGGCCTCAATTTGTTCCTCAGCCTCCTGAAGACGTTGGGCAAGCTTTTTCCTGATAAAGCAAACGATTTAAGTTAGAGGACATGGACAGGTTTTAGTAGACAACGTAACAACCCACATCCACATTCTATGTGTTTCTTAGCCTGTTTGGTACATACTTGGACTCCTCAAGCTCTTCAGTGCGCTGGATGGCATCAGTTTCGTACTTGGTCCTCCACTGAGCAACTTCGCTGTTGGCCTTGGACATGCCACGCTGCAGCTCAGCCTTTGCCTCCTGCTCCTCCTCAAACTGCTCCCTCAGAAGGTCGCAGTCGTGACGTGCAGACTGAACAGCGTGGGCCAGGGCATTCTTGGCCTATTTTGGAACAATGAATGGTGTTAATTTAGTGCTTCAAAGAATGTGGGTTATGTACTCCAATTTTTTCATGTCATTCAAGGGTATCAGTACCTTGACTTCCTCCTCATTTAGCCTCTTCAGCTCCTCAATTGACTGAGTCAAAGCCTGTTTGCTTCTACTCAGCTGAGACACAAGAGCATCTTTCTCCTCAACCTGGCGGCCGAGTTCACCATTTTCAGTCGTAAGTCTTGCTCTCTGAGCACTGAGGTCGTTGACCTGGCGTGCACCCTCATCACTCTTGGCCTTGATTTCACTGAGTTGGTCCTCAAGGGTACGGGACATCTTCTCAAGATTTCCCTGTTTGTGAAAGTAAAATTAATAAGAAACACAGAAGTCAGAAATGTTTATGACAATTACTACAATTTACTTGACAACATTTAATACAAAACATACAAGAATATGTACGTTTTATATCATTGTTTGCAGTATGATATTGTTTGTAGTAAGAGTCAGCTAGAGCATTAAGGTTTACATGTCACAAACCTTAGCTTTAGCGACTCCCTCCATGTTGCTGGAAAGATCATCAATCTCCATCTTGTATTCACTCTTCTCCTTCTCAAGCTTCTGCTTGACACGCTGGAGGTTGTCGATCTGCTCTCCCAGCTCGGCCACGCTATCAGCCTGCTTCTTACGGAGAGCTGCAGCAGTGGCTTCATGCTGCAGAGTGGACTCTTCAAGGTCACGTCGCAGCTTCTGGAACTCAGCTTCACGCTTCTTGTTCATCTCAATTTGAGCAGCAGTGGCACCACCAGCCTCCTCAAGCCTCTCACTGATCTCCTCAAGTTCCCTGGCGAGATCAGCTCTCTGCTTCTCAACCTTAGCACGAGCTGCACGCTCAGCCTCGATCTCTTCTTCCAATTCTTCAATGCGGGCCTATTGGTTGTTAAAAAGAAATAAGTGATACTAAGAAAGCACGGGCAGATGATAGTAAACACTATTCGGTACTGAAGATGTGAAACAAACCTGAAGCTCCTTGATCTTTTTCTGGAGCTGAGCACCCAATGATTGTTCATCCTCAATCTTGCTAAGGAGCTGGCTTGTTTCAAAGTCCTTCCTGTATAATTGTAAATTAAAATAGTTGTTAACGGCTGCTTATAGGACTAAAGGACTAAAACATGTTTGCATGAATCATTAGTTGCCAATAGAATTCTACATTACTTCTTTAGCTTCTCATCAGACTGCTGCTTGTCATTCTCCAGATCCATGACATTCTCCTGGGACAGTTTCAGGTCACCCTCAAGCTTTCTCTTGGCTCTCTCAAGGTCCATGCGGAGCTTCTTTTCTTGCTCCAGGGAACCCTCAAGCTGCAGATATAAAGCATAAAGTAATTAAGTAGCACAATGATATATGTGCATGGAATTCTTTTCACAGACAGTCCCTTAACTCACATCATCCACTTGCTGTTCAAGCTTAGTCTTGGCCTTGGTCAGAGTGTTGACTTTGTCTTCCTCTGCCTGGAGATCATCAAGAGTCTGCTGATGGGCCTCTTGGAGGGCTTTCTTCTCTTTTGTCAGCTTAGCAATGGCCTCATCCTGAGACGCCATCTCCTCTGTCAGGTTCTTGACCTACACATAGAATGTTTTATATCAATATCCAGTAAACCTCACAAAGACTTCTGGAAAACAAAAAATTATTTATTTTTATTTTTTTAAGAATATAAACCTTGTTCTCAGTGGCATGTTTCTCCTTCTCCACTTTGGCCAAGGTCAGCTCCAGATCATCAATGTCCTTCTTGAGCTCAGAGCACTCATCCTCCAGTTTCCTCTTCTTGGCAGTTAGCTCAGCATTGATTTCCTCCTCATCCTCCAGTCTCTCGGTTGTCTCCTTAAGTTTGGCCTCAAGCTGGATCTTATTCTTGATCAGACCCTCACACCTCTCCTCAGCATCGTTGATAATTTCATTGCTCTACAGTAAATACAAGATAAAAGGATGAAATCTGATTTGTATTGAAAACATAATTCTCAGACAGTGATTTGAATATTGCAATGATGTGAAGAATTGTTACCCGTTGTACAGTTATACACTTACAGATGACATTTGCAGATTCAGGTCATTCCTCTCTTGCGTAATAGCCACCATCTTCTCCTCAAGGTCCTTCTTCTTGGCATCAACCTTTGCAAACATGTCTTTGAGTTTTGCATGTTCCTCCTTCAGGGCAACCAGCTCCTTCTCAGTTTCAGCACTCTGAAGCAGAGGCTTGATCTTGTAGTACACCTTCATCCATGGCCAGTGCTTCACATTAATGAATGAGCGGATATTCATCTGGATAGTGAAGATTGCATCTCTGCAAAAGAGGTTGATTTGTTGATTAAACCGTGTTGAAGCTTACTGAATAGATCAGAGAGATTCTGTCAAACACTGACAGTGATTAGTCAAGTCTTTTATATACATCTGTGTTGATGGAAATTATCTCTGTTCTATACGTTTGTAATTTAATTTATAAGAGATTGGCAATTCATTCAACACAACCTATTGTGTTACAATTAAAAAAACCTGCAATGCTAAGTTTTATGGCATATCATTTTGTTGAGCATGATTCAACCAAATACATCACACATTACCTCCTTTCCATCATCGCGACAAACTCCTTCCTCATCAGGTATGCACGGCACAGAGCCTGAGTCATTGTGACCAGGGCAAGCAGTTTCTCATCTCGCATCTCCTCAAGGACACCAAGCAGACCAGCTTTGAAGAACACCTAAAAGAGAAGAACAAATAATTATGAGGTGTGTGATTGAAGGCAGAAATGGACACACTGAATGTAATTCAATATTCATCCATAATAATTGATTTAAGATAGAAACATTCTCCACCTTAGTGTGTCCAAACTTGTACTCATCGTGATTAACATCGATAGATCCCAAGAGCTTCTCAGCAGCCTTCTTGTTATCAATGAACTGACCCTCAGGAATAACACTGGCATTCAGTACTTTGTATCTGTTGTCAATCATAAGAAAAACATTAGTTTCCCCATATTATACAGATATGAATTGTGTATTATAAGTTATTGTTGTATATGTTGTATGTTTACCTCTGCTTGAAGTCAGCATACATGATTCTGCTTGGGAAACCCTTTCTACAGATTCTGATACCCTCCAGTACACCATTACACCTGAGCTGGTGGATGACCAGGAAGTTCTGCATATAACCTTTGAAAATACAGAGATGTTAAATTTTCAAGCAAATACAAGGTGATGAATAATGGAAATGTCTTAATTTACTAAAAGCCCTTTACCTGGTTTCTTAATTTCATTTGGAATCAGACAACGCACAAAGTGAGGATGGGTGGCCCTCAGGTTGGTCATCAGTTTACCCAAGTTATCCTGTTGAGGCAAGAATGTATGCAATTTTAATCATACAAGTAATTGTGCTGGGACAATCTTGATTGATTGATCATGTTCTTCTTGATATTAAAATACAGACCCTGAACTGTGAGGACACAGTCTGCATGGAGCCACCCTTCTTCTTACCACCCTTCTTGGCACCACCAGTTTCTGTGGACATACAAAAAAATAATCGGATAGTTGAGTTATTTCAAAGAATCTAATATAATAACTGTTTGTGTATTAGCTTTTTGACTTGAACAGGTTATTACCCTCAACAACAGGTGGGTACAGGACAGACAAAAGTTTGACTGATGACTTCTGGTACAGCTGCACGACAGTGTCGTTCAATGGATCCTTGTTCTTGTCCAACCATCCAGTAACATTGTATTCCACGATGCCGGCATAGTGGGCCATGGAAAAGTGAGCCTCCTGCTTGCCTTTGCCAGGCTTGGGCTTCGCAAAGGCTGCTGTCTTTCCAAGATGCTGGGCATACAGCTTGTCCTTGAAAGTGGTGTCAGAGGCCTTGGGGACAATGCACTCCTCTTCAAGGATGGCAAAGATACCCATGGGCTGTTGAAAAATAAGATTGCTTAGTTATAAAAGTGGACATCATGAAACTATACAAATCTAACACTGTGCTATGTGGATTGATTGAAACTGACCCTTTCAATCAGCTCAATGCAGGCAGCCAAGTCCATGCCAAAGTCAATGAACGCCCAAACAATGCCCTCTTTCTTGTACTCTTCTTGCTCCAGGACAAACATGGTGTGGTTGAAGAACTGTTGCAGTTTTTCATTGGTGAAGTTGATACACAGCTGCTCCATGCTGTTGTACTGTGTTGGATACAAATTCAAACATTATTGAGAGTGGCACCCTTAAGTCACTAGAAACAAATAATGTTAGTGAAGAATCTTAGAATTTTGTACTCACGTCAAAAATCTCAAATCCAGCAATGTCCAGCACACCAATGTAGAACTGACTTGACTTCTTGGTGTCCAGCATCTCATTGATACGAATGACCATCCACAAGAACATCCGTTCATAGATAGACTTGCACAAGGCTGACACTGCGTTGTTGACCTAAAACAATATGTAAGAATAACTACTTACTATGATGAGAAAAGGCAGGGTTTCCACTGTCATGGAGGAAAGTCATGGAGTTTTAAAATCCCATTTTCCAGGGGTAGGAAAGTCATGGAATTCAGTTAAGTCACTGAAAGTTCTAGAAAAGTCAAGAATGATTATGTTGTTGAATGTAGGTCTAAAGAAATTAATTATGTTATTGTACTGTTCCATGGATAGTGGTTTTGTTGTGCCTGATGCAGTCTCTTGTTATTTACTTTCCTTTCAGAGGTTAGGCCCAATCTGTGCTGTTAATAATTCTGTTTATTTATTAGTTTGTGAAGATTCATGAAGATTTAATTAAAGGTCCTTGAAAAGTTGAAATGTTGTCAATGATAACGGGTGTGAACCCTGAGAAATAAAATACCAACATTAACATTCTTGTCAAACAATGTCCCTGTGGTCTTTAGTCAAGCTTGTATGTGAAGTACCTGTGGCACAGTCTGACCCTTGGTGACATACTCAGTTCCGACTTTCACCCTTGGGTAGCACAGAGCCTTCAGCATATCAGCAGAGTTCAGGCCCAGGAGGTAAGCGACTTTGTCAGCATCTTTAAACAAAGCGTTTAAGTGAGTTATTAATATATTTTTTTTTACCCAGGAAAGTCATTCTTAACCTCAATTGAGAGGCCACTAAAACATATCTAATGAATGACATAGTAGAGGTATTTTCAGGCTTCTGTTGTAGGTAATAAATATAATACATGAATAACTATAATCAGAGGAAAAGTACAACTTGAAGTTAATATTCATGCTGATCTATCTTTTAATGAAATTACTTCAATAAATAAGACTACCTAGTAGTTATCACTAGAACTGACTCAAGTTCAGTAGTTTTGAAACCTACCCTCAGTGCCATCAGGCTCAGCCTGCTCCTCACGCTGCTTCTGCTTGAATTTCAAATTTCCATGATGGAGCACAGCACCAGTCAGTTTGTAAATGGTGACTTTCTCCTCTGCAGTGAAACCCAGGATGTCAATGGCGTCCTGCAATCACATGCAGAAATGCAAATTAAGCTCATCATTATTGTTAATCATTAGTGTTTTTAAGCATGTCATTCTCATTGTATTCATTGTCCAGAATAAAATCTCGGAATGGATATCTCACATCTGTGGCGTCCAACTCTTCATTGTCATTAATGCTGGCAACAGTGATCTGACCCTGACTGCACATGGGGAAGTCATAGGGGTTGTTTGTGATGAGGGCCATCTCTGTAGAGGGAGAAAACAATAATTAGTTGTTGCGAATTAATAATAACATGTAATGTTTTTTGATTGTTGGTTGAAAATAATAACCCTACCAATAAGCTCAGGCTTGTGGTTGGTCATCATCTGGAAGAAGATGTGGTAGCCTCTCTCATCAGGAAGCTGGAATGTCACTCTAGACTTTTCCAGCAGGTCTATTTAGGTGGGGAGGAATATATTTTAACTTATGAAAAATTAAGGCAGCAATCATGTAAAATGTTGATATACACAGGATAGTTATACTTACAAGTCTCAATATCAGCTTTAGCCAGTTTTCCTGTTGCGCCAAAGTGAATCCTGATGAATTTTCCCTGTTTTAGACAGAATTATATCCTAAGTTATTGTATCTTATTAATAACCGCAGAACTGAGGCCAGAGAAGTTAAATGAGAAGTTAACTTACAAAACGGGAAGAGTTGTCATTCCTCACAGTCTTAGCATTACCATAAGATTCCAACAGTGGGTTAGCAGCAATAATCTGGTCTTCAAGAGAGCCCTGCAAGTGGAAGAAACATTCAAGGATTATGTTGTTATGAAGACAATGTTTGTGTTGCTTTATGATAATTAGCAGATAAGTGTAAGGGGTCTGACCTGCATCTTTCCAGGCTCTGGCGCCTTTTTCTTTTCACCACTACTGACTGCAATTGTTGCAAAGTACTGGATGACACGTTTGGTGTTCACAGTCTTGCCAGCACCGGATTCTCCGCTAGATTAAACATAAGATATTGACATTTTTCAGATAAGAACTGTGTGTGTCACAAGGTAACATACAAGATAATGCAAAGTTTTAAGTCATGCATTGACACTTACGTAATCAGAACAGACTGGTTCTCCCTGTCTGTGGGACATATGCAATTTTAGATAAATCAATTTTTCTTAATTAGTTCATGAACAAATATGTACATTATCCCTTACTTATTTAGTGGCTTTTAAATTGAACGCTTACCTTGGAGCATGAACTGAAAAGCATTGTCAGAGACAGAGAAGATGTGGGGTGGGGCCTCCATACGCTTCTTGCCTCTGTAGGCCTCCACCACTTCTTGGTCATACACAGGGAGCCACTTGTAGGGGTTCACAGTGGCACAGAAAAGTCCAGAGTAGGTCTAGAATGGGGAAATAAAGGGGATTGGTTTCAGAGCTCTATTTTTTCTTTGCAGTTTTTCATCTGTGAGAAAGCATAAAGCTTACGTAGATCATCCATGCTGCATAACGCTCTTTGAGGTTAAACAGGACAGAGGCTTCATTGAGGTGGGTCATCATGGCCATGTCCTCAATCTTGTCATACTTGGGAGGGTTCAGGGGGAAGATATCCTCCTCCTTAACCGTTACTTCCTAAAACAAATGGACAATATAAAGAGATAAATGCAACAAACTTTCTGTTTAATGGAAATACTCAATCATTTTCTTAACTAAGAGCCTTGCTAACATACCTTTTTTTCTATAAGCGTTTCAACCGTGACCATGCCACCCTCTTTCTTCGTGATTTTGGCCTTCACGTACAACTCCTCCTTGTCAACTACAAAACAAGCTGTCTTTGCATCAAAGGGGATGGTTTGGGCCTCAAGCCTCTCCTTCTCAGGCTTACGAAGGTAAATGGCGGCCTTGCCATATGCGGCCATGTCACCGTCTCCCATGTTTGAAGTTTACTGTTGGAAGAAGAGGCATAAACATGTAATATAAAATTACCACCACAGACTGTTAAAAAACATAATTTATCCTTGCAACATAGCATATCTAAAATAAGTAAACAAACTAACAACTGGATGTTTGTTTTAGTTTTCTTTTGTAGTGACTGTGTATGAGGCAGTCAAGAGCAACAGTAAATATTTACAATTGATCTAATGTGGGAACAAGGTAATCATATCTTGCTATTCAAAATGCACCCTACAGGCATAGGGTAGTGTAGTGTAGTTAATACTGTAAATACAAGTGTGTTGGATTATTATTTAGCGGATTTAAAATGTTCTCTTTGTCTTTTATCAAGACGTACTGTTTGGAGTGCAGTCTTTTTGCAAAAAATCCCCAAAAAAGAAGAAAGACATAAGCAGATCAGAAAGTAGGTGTCAAACATGTTTAAGCTGTCTCTTGTCTTGTCTTGAGTGCACAGTCAAAAGAGACATGACCTTTGCATATGAATAAAATTAGATATGAAGCCAGATTAGGTGATAACTGTGTGTACAGCCCAGATATTTGGATTTAAGGACTAAATCTGGAAAATATTAATTCCTATGCAACTGTATTTGATTGTGAAAGGTTGTTTTGACTGAACCTGGTAGGGGAATTCTGAACTATAGGCATATATTTCCTTTGGTAGACAATTGACTTGCTTGCTTTTATTTGATAGTCTGTTAAAAAGCAGACACACTTACTTGTTCTTCCCAGGACCAGGTGAAATGTAAAGAACCGTCAAATAGTCTAAAATGATGGGAGTAAGAGGTCAGACAATGTATTAAGCATAAATGCAAATAGTAAAAACTTTCACTGCCAAGCCAATCCAGCTCTCCCATGTGAACAGAGAGAACATCAGAGTTTACCATGCAGTCACAGCATGGCAACTTACCGTGCACTGGAACCCCCTGACTCTGGACCTCTGTGCTTCTCTAGGGGCTTTATATTGTGACAATCTGCAAACTCAGCAGGATCCAAATAAGGAAGGATGGGAATATATTGTTATATTTAAACATCACACATGTTATGAAATGAGCAGCACCCAATCTTCAACTGCAGGCTGTGGCAATGATACCTAATCTGGACCATTTATGGTATTGACCTAGTTATTAATAGTATTAAATATATTATATTAACCTGTAATATTGATTATATTGGTGCATTGCTTCAAGCATTTAAGCTAACTCTGATATTGTAGCTGTGGATTAGCATTTGTGTCATTTTGTTATAATTACATATGCCCCTCTAGTTAAACATGCAGCTCAAAAGCACTTTAAGACTCTTCATGCTGTAGTTTTAATTTTGCTATGTCATACTTTGTTGTTTTGATCTGGTATTCAAAAAGGAAATAATCAATGTTAGTGGGCCTGCCAATTCCTTGTATTAAATAAAGGTTAAAGTAATACGTTAAGACCTTTTCATGAGCTGTATTCTTTTTATACCACACACATAAAAGTTGCTCAAGGCCTTTTAAGCAGGGGCAGAGCTATTCGATTTCAGACTTAAACATTCCAAAGATTAAAGTGATTTATTGGTGGTTTACTGCAGGGGTTCATAAATTGTATGGGGCCGTGACCTCTCAAAGGGCAGACCATTTTCCAAGAACCCCTTCCTAATCGCATCCCAAATTAAACCATATAGGCTTAAAGCAATTTGTATTCGTCACAGACCCCATACATATACAGTAGGCTATAGGCTCTTACATTGGAAAAGTAAACATTCTTTAAAAGTGCAAAAAGGCAGTTGGCATTTTTATTGCTGTTTTTCAATGTTATAAGTTTATTGTGGTTCCATCGGAACTCTTCAAATATTTCAATTAATCGCATTATTATGTTTAGAATGTCGTTAAATTTTTTCTAAAACTGATTGTTCAAATCTTTGATTGTGATTGGCTAAAAGCCGTTGTAAAAGAGTCCAAAAGCATACAACAATACAAATTGCTTTAAGCCTATATGGTTTAATTTGGGATGCGATTATGAAGGGTTCCGCTTCGAGTCGTGCCTAACAACTCCCCTTACCTGTTCTAAAATCAGTGCAAACCACAGCCTCTTGGGGCTTATTGCATACATTTACTCTGCAATGGTGAATGGCACCTGTTCAATGTGGTATTCTTAAATGAAGAAAAGGGGATAGCTGCCCATTGCTTATTCACACAATTTATGTTACAGTGATAGATTTTTGGTCAACATTGCAATACATTAGGTTAATACATAAAGTTTGCATGAACATTCAGAACAGTTACTACACACCCTTAACCGTTATCATGAGATGTGTTGTTCAAACGTTATACTGGCAGTTGCAGTTGTAATGAGATTTATGTGAAATACATTGTATCACCTCTCTGCATTATACACCATATAGTTGGTCTGGTGTGCAATTGATGCTCAAACTGTAACACACTTGAAGTGGCAGAAGCCTAATTAAATAATAAAAAAAAAAAGATTTAAAGTATCAGGTACAATGTAGCCCACCAGTTTGATTAAGACAATCTAAATAAATACTTGCAGGCCTACTACTTCACCAAATTAAACTCTCAGAAACACTCCCATGGGATGGCAATCTGGATTATTTTCATTTCTGGAAGAATGTGCGCACTGTAGAACACCCTGCACCATGTTTTGTAGTGAAACCTTGACCAGAAGAATAAGTCTTGTGATAAAAAATATTGCTAATTTGTTTTTTGATCATATAATGTGCACTTGAGAAAATCATTAGGAATGCTACTTTTTATATTTGTACGTCTCATTGAAAACTCATACTGATGTGCAACCACCAGAAAGGAGATGCTGAATGGAGACTTAACGACAGGACTCTTATGTCGAACACAATCTTTGAATCCCAATGCTAATGTGTTTTGGCAAGGAGAAGTGGAGGCAACGTCTCAGGGTGCACTCTTCGGGGGAAAAATTGTGTAATACTTTGTTGTTTTGATTTGTTAATACGCTTAGAACTGTTCATTAATTGTACTCTTTTTTTTACCACACACATATATACGTTGCAAGTTGTTAAAGGCCTTTTTTTGGCAGGGGCAGAGATACTCAATATCGGGATAGCATTACAAAAATGTATTCGTGGTGTACAGGGTGTACAGGTGGTGTACAGGGGATCTAAAACTTTATGGGGCCAGGACCACTCAAATGGCAGAACATTTTCCAAGGACCCCTTCATAATTGCATCCCAAATTAAACCATATAGGCTTATAGCTATTTGTAATGTTATATGCCTTTGGACACTTTTACTCTAAAATAATTTAGATAGTCATTGTATTACATTTGGCATTACTTGACAGAATATAGGATAGATTTTGAATTATCTATTTGTAAAATGTGCTGAGAAGCTAAATAATGTTTACCTTACATAAAAATATATTGATTGAATAACTTTTTTTTAATCAAAGCAGACTGTAGGATTTTCCAATTAAACTCAGATTGTAGGGTTTTCCAATACTGTAATGCAATCTATCTATAAATCCAGAAATCTCTGTGTGTCTGTCCGTGACAGGCGTATCTCCCTGACGGTAGTTACGTTAGTTATGAGATTTCGCATGTAGCTTACGCATGTCATGAACCTGTCCATCCTTGATTTAGAAGATTTTTGAATTCATAGTTCGCGAGATATTTGTATTTTACCGTTTCCCGTAGGCACTAATGGGTTATCGTTTCCCGTAGCACTATGGGTAGTGACGTCACAATCAAACGCGTAGCGTTATTAAACTATCCTGCCTTCACTCAAAGTTCAGAATAGCGTTGGATACGATAAGGAGGTCCACATTCAAATTCTTCTTGGTGAACAGATACAGACTTTTGCTCAGGTAATCTTAAGACAGTGATTGATTTTATCTATTCGTTTATTTTTAAGCTTCTTTATATTAAGTTTTAAAGTAATGTCTAGAGTTGTACAGTCATCTAACAGACAGGGAATAGTAATCCATCAAAGTATTCATATTGTTTATTAGTAGGCCTATAGCGTATTTTTACAGTACATTTCTGCACTTATTCGACTTACAACTTGGCAAACTCATTTCATAAGCATGGTTGAAATGTAACTGTGATTACAGCACTTATTCATGGCATTTGCAAAACGCATGAATTTTACTCTATACAACTCTCTCTCTGAATTCATAGTTCGCGAGATATTTCTATTTTATCGTTTGCGTTAGGCACTATGGGTTATCGTTTGAGTATACACCGCTACAAATGGTAGTTTATTGATAAGCCTCGGAGGCTTTCAGATTGTCCATTGCTTTCCCATCTGTTGCTTTGGAGTCCACGAAATACGCGCAAATCTCGCTGTAAGCTATGTTGGGCCAGCACTGCACTGAATTCGGGTGGGGGATAGTAACGCCATCTCCAGTCAGCGCAAATCTCGCTGTAAATTATGTTGGACCATGTTGTCATGTTATCCTCCCAGTCCTGCACTGAATTCGGGTGGGGGATATTAACGCCATCTCCAGTCAGAGTATTTAAACTGTGTTCCCATTGTAAGGACATTTATTAGCTTACGATCTGTCTGAGAGTGGGCTGTCAAAGCTAGCATCATCGAAGTCATACAGTACAGTAGGCTACATACGTTCAATAAAATTAACCTACATTTGAGTCCAATTGCATGACCATTCTTACCCTACACTTACCCTTACAATAAAGAAGTGATCCTATTTCAACCATAACTTCATTTTAAATAATTTCTTTCTTTATGACATTTAGTTTATAGTTTAGACAGCAACGTTGACATCTATATTCAACTGCATCCACTACATAATCTCAAACTTTATTTGTTGTTATATCTCCAAAAAGGCTAACATCAAAACATTTCTTAATGAAAAGGAAACCAGCATCACAATAATACTTCAGTATAACCTGTACCTATGTGGAGTGCAAATATGTTTTGCTATTACACTACCCAACAGCTACACCTACGTCTGCTAACACTACAGAATGCATAATTCCTACGGGCACTGCACTAGTAGAAATAATAATAATAAAAAAAAACGTTGGAAGCCAGACTTTTTCACGGACCCCTGGGTAATGCGTCGCAGACCCCACTTTGAGAACCTCTGTTGTATCGTTACGTGTGTGTTTTAATTTATTTCAAACCTTGTGTACTTATCCACACTTTTGGGTTGTCCATGAAATACATACATATAGGCTATAGGCTCTTACATTGGAAATGTACAAATACTCTAAAAAGTGCACTCAAGAACCAAACAAACAAGAAACCCTTTGATTCACTGACACTATTTTCACTTCTGACCTACACCTATTAAGAAAAATGACTTCATTGCCTTTATTTGCACAGTGATCAGAACAATGCGATATCCTAAGAAAAGTGATACGATTAAATCAACTGTGGACATTGTAAATGACTTTTTAGGATTTAGAACACACGCTGATGAGATTCATGAAATGTTGAACAATAAATATGCACAAAATCCTAATTTAAAGACCTAATTAATTAACTAAAGAACATGAATGGGTGGTAGCTGAAATATTTGATGGGATCAGTGGAAAATTTTATATTGATCATTTCTATAATCAATGTAAAGGTCTAACTAATGAGATGTTACACTTGTAGAATACTTCCTGCGGAAGCGCTGGGATGCATCCTCAGGCCTTCTCCGCTGCAGCCCCGCGACTGTGGAACACTTAAGGGCAACACAGACACTGGACTGTTTTAAGACTGGCCTAAAAAACCTTTTTATTCAGAAAGGCATTTTCCTCCTACTTTTTAAAAAACGTATAATTTTCTTAAACTGTGCTTTTGCTGAGAGATGTCTTTTTAGCACTCTGAGATTCTGCTTGAATGAAGAGTGCTCAACAAATAAAATTAATTATTATTATTATTATTATGATGTATCCTGGGGTCATTGGGTGTTTTGGGTCTATTTGAGCATCAGACACCCTCCCCCCGGGCGACCCAGCCAGGGGTGTTCAGTCCCCAGCTTGCATCCCAGCAGCATTTGACCACTGGGCCTGATTTGATGGCCCTCTTCGCACACAACCCCAAGATGCCTAGCTTAGTCAGAACTCTTAGTCAGAGAGGGTCTGGCCTGCAAAGCCCCGACATCCCACCTTATTAGATCCAGCCCTGCGTGTACACACACCCACATACATATACAGTACAGGAGGAAGAGAGAGAGAGAGAGGTAAGAGAAAGAGAGATGAGAAACAGAAGATGGGGCGCAGTGAAGCAGAGAAATAGAGCTATCCATGGCCATCACTTGGGGTCACAATATGAGGTGCGAGAGAGAGAGCGAGAGAGAGAGAGAGAGAGAGAGAGAGAGAGAGAGAGAGAGAAAGGGTGGGGGAGGAGAGAGAGAGAGAGAGAGAGAAAGGGTGGGGGAGGAGAGAGAGAGAGCGAGAGAGAGAGAGAGAGAGAGAGAGAGAGAAAGGGTGGGGGATGAGAGAGATAGATAGAGAGAGAGAGAGAGAGAGAGAGAGAGAGAGAGAGAGAGATGCCTAGCTTAGTCAGAACTCTTAGTCAGAGAGGGTCTGGCCTGCAATGCCCCGACATCCCACCTTATTAGAGGGATCCAGCCCTGCCCCCTGGTCTCCTCTGTCAACTCCTAGTACTTGGCAGGTTTACGCTCTTGAGCTTTCTCCTGTGCACTTCCGAGGGTACAGTGAGTTCCAGCATGATCACCTGTTTGGTCGAAAGGTCGAAAGGACGACCATGTCTGGACGCAGTCTTGCCGAGGCAATGTGTTCTGGAAAGCGCAGCTGCTTGCCGAGATCTACTTTCAGCTGCCAGATGGCTGCTCAAGCAAGGAGGCCAGTTGTTGAGCTTGACTTTGGGGTGTGTTTCTCTCCAGCCTTGACAAAGATTAAGTTTAAGTTTTAACCGAAATACAATCCCACTGCCCACCTTTTTCCATCTTTTCCCATCTTTTTCTACATTTTTCTACTTTTTTACTGGCTACACTAGCACCTTGGACTGTCTTTCCTTTATTTAAGTATTTATATCACTTTACACTATCCCCACGCACACAAGCACAGGACTCTTTGCACCAGCCACACATGCACATAAACACTTTTGCACTACTTTCCACTACTTGCAGCTCTGTCACAAGTAAAGCACAATGTTATATGTATATGTTATATGTAAACACCCCAGCCCCATGTGTACATGTTCTCCCTATGTGTATTGTTTTTGTTTTTGTATTTATTGTGATTTTTGTATTTATTGTGATTCATGTTTGTTTGTAAGTGTAAGCTCCTGGATGACCTTAATTTCCCTCGGGATCAATAAAGTATCCATCTATCTATCTATCTATCTATCTATCTATCTATCTATCTATCTATCTATCTATCTATCTATCTATCTATCTATCTATCTATCTATCTATCTATCAATCATCAGAAATGGGCCTTCCAAAAAGCTAACTGGGAGAAATATATAGAAATGTGTGATGCTATGGTAAGTAAGTAAGTAAGACTTTATTTATATAGCACATTTCGTACAAGAGTTGCAATTCAAAGTGCTTTACATAAAATCAATAAAAGCAAGCAGCAGGAGCAATAAAATAATGGTCAACATCGTATCAGAACCTGATGTTCCGATAGGCTTAAAATATTAAAATCATAATAAAAGTAATAAAACCCTTGTGCCTGGTATTTAGCTCAGTCGAAACCATAGTGCTGCTTCATAGATTCCGCCCTACCCTGTTAAATATTTTCCCTAGCTATGTTTCCCCGCCCAAAGGCCACCCTTCCTTCTATATGGTTAACCAGGTTCCTGAGTTAGATCAAACTGACGAATTGAACAATAGTATAAGCAATTCTATACTTGTCGCAGCAAGTCAAAGTATCCCAATTAGTCAGAGTGAAAATAACCAAAATAATGTTCCATGGTGGAATGATGAATGCAAAGAGACTATTAAGGACCGAAACTGAGCTTTTAAGAACTTATGCAGAACATTGACAACCGATAATCTTATTGATTACCAAAAGAAAAAGGCCATAGCTAGGAGAATTAAAGGCAAAAAGAGAATCCTGGAGACAGTTCTGTTTAACGATTGGAAGAGAAAATTCACTGAATCAGGTTTCAATGATGGTTAAAAAGATAATAGGTAAACAAAAGCCTTCACATATTCCCATTTTAATTGAAGGAGGGAATTAAGCTATTTTAGACACTGAGCAAGCCAAGTTACTTGGTTAAACATTTGCAAATATCCATAAAGGCAATCATTTGGACAATAGATTCAAGAAAAGGAAAGAAGAAATACTGAAAGTAAACAAGGACATTCTGAAATTAAGGAAGAAAGTATGTCTGTTTTGGATGTGGAATTTAAAATATCAGAACTCGAAATGGCTCTGAATAGCACTGGATATTCTTCTCCAGGAAGTGATAATCTCTGCTATGCTATGTTAAGACAACTTCAAGACAAAGTGTTGGAAAATGTCCTCTATTTGTTTAATAAAGTCTGGAATGAAGGCACACTACCACTTCCATTCCCTTAACCAGGTAAGGATCCAAGTAATCCAGAAAATGATAGGCCTATAGCTCTTACTTTACATTTAGGAAAAGTCATGGAAAAACTGGTTGTAGCACGTTTAAACTACTTTCTTGAGAAAAATCATCTAATCAGAGAATATCAGACAGGGTTTAGGAAAAGTAAATCTACAACTGATGCTTTGGTTAAATTGAGTAATGAAATTGAGAAACCTCTAGTCATGAAAGAAATTATAGTTGCAGTTTTTTTGAACATTGAGAAAGCTTATGACACCATGTGGAGAGAAGGTTTATTAATCAAATTGGAGAGCATTCATTAATTAAGACCTTTGTCAGGTTTTAAATGGCACACACGACACCCTGGAACACACACGTGCACATATGGAGGCGACACAGGACACACACACACACACACACACACACGCACACACACACACACACACAAACACACACACACACACACACACACACACACACACACACACACACACACACACACACACACACACACACACACACACACACACACACACACACACACACACACACACACACACACACACACACACACACACACACACACATGCAGGCAGGGCTGAGGTGGGGGGAATTTATTTTCTGCTTTCTCCCATCCTGGACCGTCCTTCCTCAAGGACCCCCCAGGAGTAGTTGGCAGCTTGTAGCACCCGAGGACCAGGTGAAGTGAACTGTCCATCTTTGGTCAGGGATGGACATGGGAATCAATGGGAAGGTGTACAATTACATTTTAGATTTTCTCTCACAACACACCCCAAGGATTTAAGTGGGCGATGGAATATCTGAAGAATTTATGGTAGAGAGTGATACTCCCCAGGGGAATGTAATTTGTCAAATTCTATTTACAGTAATATAATGATTAATTATATATATTTAAGAGACTTGGAAATAACATTACTGTTCTGCTTTATGCTGATGTTGCTGTTATATGGGAGAGGGGAAGGAATTTGCACACATAAATAACCGATTCATCAAAGGTCATACAGGGAACGGTTTTATTTTATTTACAAAATTATTGTCTATAATCAACCACTTGAAAGAGGAGAGAAGTTCAAATACCTAGGGGTTTGGTTTGATGATAAACTTTTATGGAAATTTCATATTGAATATATGGGGGGAAAAAGTGTAAAACAGTAATAAACCTGATGAGGATGGTGACTGGTCATTATTGGGGAGTAGATAGACCGTCTTTGATGAATTTATATAAAGCTTTGATTTATCTGTCATCTTTTAATTATGGTTGTTTTGTATATAGCTCAGCCTGTAAAACTTCCCTGAAGAAGCTAGATAGAATACAGTTAAAAGCCCTAAGAATAGCCTTAGGTGCCATGAAAACGACACCTACGTACAAGTGCTCTACTGGTGGAGGCAGAGAAAACCCCTCTCAGTATAAGATTTACTAAACTCTCAATTACATATTGGGTCAGATTACAGGGAAGTGTCAGCAATATGACCCCCTCATTAAACTAAGAATGCCCAGGACATAGAAGTACCACAAAATAGATATAAATATAAAAATACTTTATTTTGCATTTAAAATGTTGAAGGTATAAAGTATCTTTAAAAGCAGTCTTTCAAATAATGTAATGTCCACAATGAATCCCAGTCTCGAGCTGTCACAGCTGGGCTCCTCTTGTGGTCAATGCAGCCGAGACATGTGCAGTGTGGATGGCTAGGTGGGCGGCGCCCTCCTTACTATGATGGGATTCTCTGGGATCCCCCGGTGACGTCAGTCGCGGCCTTCACATGCAGCAAAGTAAAAAAAACAAGTGATCAGGACTCAGGCAGGTCAATACGCAACGCATTGGGATTTGGATGGATCGAGTACCTTCCTTTACGACGAGTCTCGTGAGCGTTGGAAATCTACAACGTTAGTTCCTCGTGGTGTCGATGACTCCTCGTCAGTGTAGTTTATGTGGTTCCGGTAACGGCAAACAGCAGACCTCGGAAAACCAGGGCAAGGGTTCAGCACTCCGCTTAGCCACGTACACAATAGCAATACAATCTATTACCAGGAAGAAAAGCTTACGTTGCTTTGCTCGGGAACGTTGAGCATTGGTCATCCAAATACAGCTCCCCGTAATGGCGTGTTCTGGCTTGCCTCCTCGGTGGCAGCCCGGTTCGGTTCGTCTCGTTTCCTTTCGCACTCTCGCTCGTACTTACTTACTTACTTACTTACTTACTTACTTACTTACTTACTTACTTACTTACTTACTTACTTACTTACTTACTTACTTACTTACTTACTTACTTACTTACTTACTTACTTACTTACTTACTTACTTACTTACTTACTTACTTCCCTCCATCCCTCCCTCCCTCCCTCCCTTCCTTCCTTCCTTCCTTCCTTCCTTCCTTCCTTCCTTCCTTCCATCCTTCCTTCCTTCCTTCCTTCCGTCCGTCCGTCTGTCTGTCCGTCCGCCACGGTTCCGCGGGTCCCAGCCGGGCACCTGGTATGTAGGCATCTCTCCCTTCTTATAGCCCTCCTCTCCGCCCCTCGATCACGTTCATAGGTAGGTTCATAATTGTTCCGGTGTATGTCCAGGTGAAAATGGTTAAGTAATTAACCAGCACTCATAGGAAGTGTGCAAGCAAAGTAGTCTAAGCAATGCAATGACATTTCACACAGTGCACGAAAGGAAAAGATCACAGCAATGCAACGTGAACAGTGAATATAAGGTCACAGCAAATCAACACATGTTATGAGCACAGCAATCAAAGTCACAGCACACAGTATTTGTAAACTACTACACCTACTTTCCAATAGGCTGACAGAAGTACTAATAATCCAGCAATATCGGTACTTTAAAGTATTGTTGGAAAAACTAGAACAAATCTAGTGGGTTTGGATGGAACATATATAATACAGCAGAATAGTATGGAATGAAACTTCTAGAATTTAGTCCAGCATTAGCTCTGAGTGGTGTTCCTCCATGGATACGTCCATCTCTAAATATAGATACAGAACTGTTTAATCAAAATAAAGAATTTCCAGATGAACAGTTTTCTGCAGCATATTGCCAAAATGATCTGAACTCTTCATTTTATGGATTCCTTAAAAGATTTACAGATGGATCCAAGGACCCAAGCAGCGGTCACTGTAGTATAGGAATTTATATCCCAGAATTCAAAGGAAAGTATGAATTGAGAAGAACTAATTCATTATCTGTTTATTCAATTGAAACTGCATTGAGATGGATCGAAGAAATAAAACCTGTTAAATCAATTATATGTACCGACCGAGTTTTGAGGGGACATCCTCGCGAGAGGACCTTATTTTAGAAATGAAATTTCTCTTAGCAAATATTAGAAACCTAGGGATTATAGTTCAGTTGTGCTGGGTCCCAGCACATATTGGAATAAAAGGGAATGAAAAGGCTGATAAAATATCAAACAAGGCTTTGGAAAAAGAACATATAGGCATTAAGGTTCCATTAGGAAAAGGTGAAGCTTAAAGTTGAATAAAGTTCATCACAAACTACTAGCTGCCAACTGTATGTGCCTAAACTATACCTATAAAGAATGCTGATATGAAAAGCAACCAGTCCTCAATGTGCAAGCTGCCAATTGAATGGTGATTTAAGATAATTTAGTCTATTGGGTGTATGTATTTGTAAATCTGACCATGAAAGAGGCAGTGCCTCACCAGCCACGAACCTCACCGCACGTCACTGATGGGTTTCCATTTCTTTCCTTGTTGCACTCTGTTCTTTTCTCTGAGTTTCTCTGTCTCTATTTCACTTCAAATTGTACTCACAGTGAATTTAGTTTAACTTCAAACTCCTGAACTTCTCCTGAAAGTATCTCGTTTGTTCCTTGTAACATAGACTTGATCTGCTCCATCGCATCCCTGTAAACCAGCGGTGTCAAACTCAAATACACAGAGGGCCGAAATTAAAAAAAAAGGGTCAAAGTCGAGAGCCAGACAGTCGGGCAAGCGCTCCCTAAACTGACGTATGCTACCAACGCGGGGACAGTGCATTGTGGGACTTGCAGTATTTGTGGTCCGTTCCACATACCAGCGACCGCGGCAGACAAGCTCTGGTAGATAAATGAGAAATGTCACCGTTGCTCATTCAAATCAATGGAACTATTTGCAACATTCTGAGGAGCTGGCGGGCCAGATTAAAAGGCTTGTTGGGCCTGATCAGGTCCCCGGGCCTTGCATTTGACACATGTGCTGTAAACATTAGCACCTCTTCAAGCATTTGCACTGAACAGATCATTTTACAGTCTTCCTGTACTGTTATACTCACTAATGAACACTAGGGGGCAGCATTTGGCAGCCTTTGAAACTAAGCTCCTGATCAGAGACGTTTCTACATGCAGCCTTGCAGCCTAGCGTCTAGTGCTCCCTATCGTTGTTTTTTGGACGTGCCAACCCGACCAAAGATTTAGTTTGAACTGGCAACATTGGCATTTGACTGGCTATTAAATGCCAGCTTTTTGAAGTTGTTCAGAAGAGGCAAAATACATTTGAAATATTAAGATGTACATGCTGCAGATGTGCATGTGAACCTACCAAAGTTTGTTGGTAATATAACCAAAGATATTGTTTCGCATTGATATTTGGTTGGCTATTATCAGACATGCTTGATGACGTTTGGCTAGCCGACAGTTTCTACGGCCCCACGTCTCGGGGCCATGACAGTGTTGGGCAATGTTTGAACTCGTAACTTTTTTTCAGACTTTTTGAAAGGTGTCTTTTTTTATACAGAGGTTGTCCGTATGTATGTATGTCAGCAGCAGCTGAGGTTTTGATTTCCGTGTTCCTACTTTTCGTCTTCAGGTAGGATTTGTTGTCTGCCCAAGCTGCTATAACCCTTCTACATCATAATTCCGGGAAGATGAATAGAGAAGCCTGCTAATCGTCTGCATAGGCCACCTGTGGCGTAGCCCTCTCAAAGTGCGTAAAGGTGCTTAACTAGGAGGCTTCTTAACCCGTAGCCCTCTGCTGGATAAGTATGTCAAGAAATTGCCAGTTTTTTCACATTTAATTTGAATCCAGCAGTGTAAGAACACCGCTGTTTAGGGTAAGCCTTTTGCATTCCCATGAACTTCCCATAACAGTGACTGCTATATACTACCTTGATAACCACAGACCTGGGAAGTTTATGAAAGAAAGACAAACTAATTAATCATAAAATTATAATGGTTAAAATGGCAGGAAATGGTTACCATCTTTCTTGACTTGGGGCTGATCTTCCATTTTTCTTGGCGGCCATGTTGAGATACCAAACAGTGAATAATATCATTGTAAGGAGCAATTATTACACAAAATCAACAGAAGATTCCCAGATGCCCTTTAAAGTTCTGATGCTGCAACACCATTCAGCATTCTGGAAAGCCTCTTTCAGCCATCCACTTATGGGAATGCATTGAATACTGAGGAACTCCAATACAAATACTTGAGTTTTTGACTTGCAATAGTACAAATAGCTAGCCTGACGATGTCATACTCATAATTCTAGTCAGAATATGAGTCTGAGACCGGACTATTGGGCTGTGATTATGGGGCGTGTTTCAACGAACCAGGAAAGAAAATTCCTCTTCGCTGAATTGGATACCTAGAACCAATCAGAGCAACGTAGTATTTCCATCTGATAGATTAAACTTTTACCTGATCCCGTAGGAAGGACGGCAAAAACATCTTTTCAATCGACAAATGCCTTGATCGCGTTTCTCTGTTCCTCTTTCAAAATTAATGCGCTGTCATATCTGTTGAGATATGCCTGCTCACGTTACTTAATTAGCACTCAAGGCTAGAAGCTACCATTCGTTTGAATGCTTTTTTTTTCTACGCGTTAGCATAACCTATCAATAATGCTCTAGAGTGCTTCAGTTAAGACCTATAATCCTGGGCAACACTCGTTTTGCGTATACACAACTAACCGAGTCAATGTAGACATATAAAAGTCGTGTAGATAGCTTAAATCATATAAAATATGTCCCACTAAGCTTCCGAAACGGTGCCATCTTTGTTCGATGTATACCTGTATTCTATCTATATCTGTCCATCAACGTATAAAGCCCGCCCTTACAATTTGAATGGTCAGATCACTTTTCGGGGCCGTTTAAACCCTCCCAACTAACTCGACTCCAGACTGAATCTCCCAGAACAAAAATTTTGTGGGCGGAGTTCAGGCTGGTATCCAGGCTAACAAATAGCCATCTTTTCCATCAATTCATCTGCAATGCATGAATAGTGAGGAACTCCACTAAAAAGACTTGAGTTAGGTACGACAGTTGGTAGTTTTTGACTTGGAATAATACAAATAGCCATCTTTTCCATCAATTCATCTGCTCCCTGGGTACTGAACACATGATGGTAGTACCTTGCTCTTGGGCTTAAGACTTCAACACATAGAAATTGTACTGTACAGTGACACAATCTATTGATTTATCTGTTAATGTTATTATGCATGTGCTTGAGCTTTGTAATGATCAATGATAGGCACAAGACCAATGATCTGGAAAAATGGCCTTAGATGAAACATCTTTCATCTGTCTGTTTTGTCTTGTGGACCTGTTAATTTTAGGACTCCCTCAGCTTATTCTCAAACATCAGCTTTTTCTGAGACTTGGCCGAGGTTTTCTTAAGAACCTGATGCTTTGTGCCTGATAAACAATCCTGTTTCATGTGATGTAGACCTTTAAAAATCATGCATACAGTATACAACATTGGCAACTTTTGGAAAATCTTTTTAGTAAAAGTAAATGTCTAGGTTTATTTCACAGTCAACGTTCTAGTGCCCTAGTTAGCGCTATGGCAAAGAGACATATTTTCAACTATCAAACTGCCTCTTTTCTGCCAGGTCTGTGTAACTCCATGGACAGCTGGATGATTGTGCCCAACATCAAGCAGAACCACTACACACTATGTTGTGAAAGGAAACACTTAAGATATTCTTAAACATGTATTTGTCCTGGTTGGTGGGTAAAACAGCATAATGACTTCACACCGATGTCTCCCATGGAGAACAGACAAAAGCATCGTGGAGTGAAGGAAGTGGTTCTGCTGTCTTCAGGAAATTCTCTGAATGCTCTTGACATCATGTTGAACAATGTCAGACAGAAGCACCAGCGAGAGGATGAGGCACACACACACACACACACACACACACACACACACACACACACACTCACACTCCTCCGCCTGGTCAGAGTCTGGACATCTCACCAAAAGTTATAGAGCCCAAACGACGTTGTTTTTCTCCTGCCACCATCATTTCTCTTTTGATTTTAAACATTCAATTATTTGAATGCAGTGTTATACATTTGTCTCAGAAATACTTCATAGGCAACCAGAAATGATGCTATTGCTATTTAATGCAGTTTAGCAGCTTAGAACATTCACCATTGAACTATAAGGAAGTTCAAAAATAAATCAAGGCCATTTCAAGTCACAAAATAGATAATGTGGTCATTATGTTTTATTTAAGTCGTCAACAAATAGAAATTGTACTGTACAGTGACACAATCTATTGATTTATCTGTAAATATCTTTCCACTTTCCATTATCTTTTAAGAAATAAACGTTAGACCACTATATTTTCATCTGGAGAATAACAAACAATATCTGCATACCAAGTTGATGAGCTTGATGCCCACTGTTTTCCTTCTTAAGCAAAATGTACTGTAAAATGTTTCTCTTCAAACTACACTAGATATTGACAGTAACATAGAAACACAGCATTAAACACGTGTCGGGGTGCCTTAGCAAAAACCAGTTCCATGGTGCATATGGTGTCAATTTTTAGTCTTGCAATGTTTTTTAAATCTTTCAATTGACCATTTAGTTAAACAAAAATGCAATAAACCAGATTTTCTTATCCATCACACAACCAGACAAAAAATGATGGAGTAACTAATGTTCACATGATGATATAGAGGACGAGAAAGTAAACTGAATTGTAAAATGTCTAGTAATGTATTTTCATTAAATGGATGGAACATCACATCAGTTGCACCATAATATCCATAATTTTTCAAACATAACACCCTTTTCCCTAAATAATCCTTTCCATAAATAAAGCATAAACATAGCTGTGCAAACGTTAGGAATTTTTCTACAATAGATTCAAATTGATTATCTGTTTTCATCCAAATTTGCTCGCTGGAATTGCCTTGGTTGGTAAAGCAAGCCAGCATACAGTATATCAGTCCCTCCAGGATTTTGCCATCTCGCTAAATAACGCAAATTCAAGGATTTCAGGTTGCAATTGTCTTATTACCACAATGTAACAAAATAAAGTCATGCAAATGATTGTATTTAACTCAAAATCACTGCCATCTTTTGAGAATTCCAACAGAAATTTCAGTCGCTTTTGGCCTCCACAATCACCACAAGCCCTTGTGAGATCCTGGCGGGACTGACATATAGTTTTCAAGAAAATGAGCAAGATAACGACATAAATATATTTGCATTTTAGGGCTTTATATTGCACCACAAACAGTGTGGTCTTCCTGCATCCATTTTCCTACTTACTAGAGTGCTACATCTCACATGGAGGGGTGAGAGAAAACAGGTATGGTCCAAGGTGCCAAGGTGGGGGGGGGGGGGGGGGGGGGTTGTTTTAGGTGGCCTGAGTTGGTCCAAAGAGTTCTGAAGCTGCCCATTGCATCTCCCAACAGACCCCCCAAGGTGGCTTTTTATTTTGAGGTCAGTCGAGGAGTTCGACCCCCTCTAGGTGGTCCCGGGATGGGCAGGCCGGTGAGGACAGTCAGTCGAGGAGTTGGACCCCCTCCAGGTGGTCGGGGATGGGCAGGCCGGTGAGCACGGTCAGACACTTGTTCCACACGTTGAAGACGGGACAGACGGGCTGGGAGAAAGACATGTGGAAGGTGTGCAGGTGCTGGGAGCCCACGGCGTCGTAGAAGGCCACGGTGCCAACATCGTAGTCGAGGAGCACGCCAACGCGCCGCAGGTGGGGGGACGGCTCGATGGCCAGCTCCTTGCTGTTGTGGCGCACCACCCAAGAGTTGTTGCAGCGACACAGCACCCACGACGCTGAATTCTTGCCGATCCATTCATGTTTGGGGGCAGACTTGTAGGCAATGCCCACTGCGTACCTTGAGAGCAGAGAGCAGAAATCAGAACTCAGCACAAATTTGAGTTGTCCTACCACTAGCCCTTCTACTCTTAATTGTTGAATGTTAATGTTATATGTTATATGTTTTATCGCTATAGTGTTACAGAGCTACTACGTATATGTTGTTCTTTAAATTGTTGTATGTTAATGTTACATGTTATATGTTTTATTGTTATAGTGTTTTATGTTATTTTTTGGTATATGTTATCTGTATGACGTCTACTGCATAGATGATGATGCTGACCAAGTCGTAAGAATTTTGCTGTGCTGAAGCAATTTGGTGCATGCAACAATAAACACACTTTGACTTTGACTTTGACACTGTACCCATAAGGAATGAATCAATTACCAGCTGCTTCCTCCAATCAGGGCCTCCCAATAATGGCGCCCGCTGTCTATGTAGACGTTTGCGGTGACCCCGTAGCTGCTCTGGCTGCTGAAACGTTCCTTATCATGACTTTTCTTTGAGGATGTCTCATCCCTTTCCACCGTCAGGTTGTCATGGGAGACCTTCAGCTTCCTGTGAGCGGACTTGGGGTCAAGCTTGAATGGTTGACCTGTGCAAGACATCATTGCAGGTTATCTACTTCATGTATATATATAATCCCTATGCACTTTGACCCAGGCTGTGGGTCAAGTTTACAAAAAAATTACAAAAACATTATTTTAGAAAAAGTCTTCAAGTCATCCAAGTATACCAGCCTACATTTGAACTTGTGTTGAAAATGGATTTGTTACGGCATAAATGGTTTATCTTCATAATGCTTTACAAATCATAACATTTTGTTGTTGTTTGTTATTACTGTCGTCTTACTGTTGGTCTTGAGGGTCCCTGGCTCACTGCTGCGGCTACCAGCCTGGTTGATGGCTTTGACGATGAAGATGTACTTGGTCCCACTCTGCAGTCCATGGACAGTGTAGTGGTTCTGCTTGATGTTGGGCACAATCATCCAGCTGTCCATGGAGTTACACAGACCTGGCAGAAAAGAGGCAGTTTGATAGTTGAAAATAGTTTTATAGTATAGTTTTATAGTTATGAAATATTCCTCATATTCTCATACAGTTCTTTAGCCTTACTGACTCCAACACAAAATACTGGAGCACCATACAATCTAGAATGGTTGAAAATTATTTAAAAAAGACCTCATTAAGTGGTAAAATAAGCGTATTCAATCCTCCGAGTGTTTAAACTATTCATAGTAAGGACTAAGGCTTAATGGTACCCAGAAATGTAAAATAATTGCGTCATCTCAGCTGTGTGTAAATCCAGAGTTTGAATTGAATCCTTAATTCAATCAGGTCTCTCGCCTGTAAGAATCATTCACACTCTCCTGGTCCTGACCAGCGTGGATATGCTAGATGCAATACACAGTTCCGCCTGTTATCTGTGTATCTCCTTCCTCTCACAACTAGGCTAGTTTCTCGTACTAATCAGTTTAATCTTGGTCTATAGCTGTAGCTCCAAGCTCACATAAATGGTTATGGCTACTGCTATGTCTTTTTGCAGCATTGAGGTGCTTGACATCTTCAGGCTTATCTCACATGTTCTGACAAGAGGAACGAGATGTGAAATTAGGGGCATGCAACAAGACGCATCATGGAGAAGGATGAAGTGTCACATCAAGTTTACGACTCCAACCAACGATATGCTGAGGACTGCACAAGCTGTGTGAAAACAACCAGTAGCTTTCACTTTCTTCTCTAGTTACTTATTTATTTATTTATTTATGTATTTGTTTGTTTATTTATTACAGACGTGACTGTTACGGCCCAGTACTTTCACCCGAAATAATGTAATATTCAGAAGGGAGCTTTGCAGTCATGATGTCTCCAGTGATTTTTTTTAAAGATTTAATTTTGGGCTTTTTGCCTTAAATCAGATAGGACAGTGAAGGTTTTCGACAGGAAATAAGCTGGAGAGAAGAGGTGGGGAGTGGGATCAGGAAATGATCGCGGGTCGGATTCGAACCCCCCGTGGACGTTCGAGCCCGTTCATGGTCGGGGCTGCTGCTTGCGCTCCATCCTGTGATAGCTTTATTTGTATATTGATACACAGTGATTTGACATAGCAACAACAAAGTAAACATCCCTTTACGCTTTCCTGACATTAAGGTGTCTTTCCCGATATGGGCAGCATGTGATAATCAGTCACAATGGAGAAGTAAGTGGTGAGAGTGCATGGAGTGTGAAAAGCATTCACACACCACTGAAAAGCATTCACACACCACTGAAAAGCATTCACACACCACTGAGCTGTGCGTCCGGGCAGACGGTGGCTGAAAGTGTCCCCTGTGAACTTTTGCTCCCCAGAAATATTTATGTTGCCCTTTACAAAGTCAGTTTTGTGTGACTGGTTCCCAATTAATGTGAAAGGTGCGAACGTGTCCTGTCTGATCCACTTCAATATGAATGTTCTCTGAGGCTGCACTGCATAGTGGGGATGATCAGGGCAACATGGTCTGCTGTTTGTCTATACAGAGATGTGTCCAGCATGTGGGGACTGATGGTTCAAGACATTTGGAAACATTAACACTTGCATGCCAGCCAACATCAGCATTCTGTCTATCATGCATAAATGTTAGTTGTCTACATGATTATTGTTATCAGTATAGAGGAATGTAGTGATATTAGGGGGTAGAAGTTTGCAGTGTAATAAGAAAAAAGGCAGTAACAGTGTTGACTTACTGACGATGTTGGACTGGCCGGTGAAGATGGCGTACTGAAGCTCGTATGACACCACGCTAAACTCATCGTCCGAGGTCCAGTGGACGGTGATGGTGTCATAGGAGGCTGTGCACAGTTCCTCTCTTATATTAGGAGGGTCAGGAGCTGAAAGGGGAAAGAGATGGGCACCAAATCACTATTTTAGATTCTGACTCAGAGTCCCTCTCCAGTCGTTCTGCTCTGAAATGCCTTTAGGGTCTAGGATGGAGACGCTTATCAGGATGGAGCGGTGTGGCCAGAAAGTCAAAGTTCTCTTGTGTGGTTGGGGCTGTTTTTCGCACTGTGTGCACACAAATGAAATGATTCAGCCTAAATCTTTAGCCATCCGGTTGATTTAGTTAGTGTGCTGAGGTCAGGCTCCTTGTCGTTCACATTGCAAAACATGGCAATAATGTTAAGGGATCCTACCTGAAAATTCCATGTCCAAGAACACATTTACTATGATTGAACACTCTATACCAATCTGATAGATATATGGCTTTGCAAAAGAAAGAACCTTTTCTGCAATGATCCCAAATCATATTGCATATTGATAGTTGATCAAGGATTCATGCCTGTTATCCATGGTCCTTCTGTCCTCTGGCTCAAAACAGTTTGAATGACCTTGACCGTGTTTGAGTTTTGACATTTAAACATCAGCACGTTTGAGAATGTTCTAGTTTGGAGGTTTTAGCTCACCAGTCAGAGAATCAGAAACTGCGTGTGTGTGTGTGTGTGTGTGTGTGTGTGTGTGTGTGTGTGTGTGTGTGTGTGTGTGTGTGTGTGTGTGTGTGTGTGTGTGTGTGTGTGTGTGTGTGTGTGTGTGTGTGTGTGTGTGTGTGTGTGTGTGTGTGTGTGTGTGTGTGTGTGTGTGTGTGTGTGTGTGTGTGTGTGTGTGTGTGTGTGTGTGTGTGTGTGTGTGGTTACTGTTGGAGGTTTTGGCTCACCAGTCAGATAATCCAAACTCTCCAGCAACTTCTTTTCCCGGGTGAAGTCAAGGGCAAAAGTGTCAAACGTGTCTGTCAAGTTTATCTCAGGAATCAACACCTGGGACGATGCCGTTGCCATAGAAACTCTGGGGAGAAAAAGAAGCAATCATTCATGGTGTGAAAACAGAGTCTTTTTATTTTCATTTGTTTTTATTAAAATTTCTTCAGGACATAGATAGATAGATAGATAGATAAAACTTTATTGCCACACAACAATGTTGGTGGTATTCTTTTGTCAGAGGTATACACACACACACACACACACACACACACACACACACACACACACTACATGGTATGACCCAACATCTGGGTGTCCCTCTCCGTGGCTGAGCAGACCTGTCAGAGATGCTCTTGGCCGACTGCAGGAAGCGGGCGTGGTCCGTCTCCTTCAGCGTCTGGTCAGCTTGCGTGATGAGGGCGGAGGAGCGATCAATGCACTGCTTGCAGTTGGATATCTGCTGGGCCAGTTTTCGCATGCGCACCACCTAAGCACAGGACACATCACTGCTCATCTCTGCTCATCTCCGCTCATCACTGCTCATCGCTGATTCAGGCAAGCGACCGACTGAAACCACTACATGTCCATGATACACTTTCATCACTATGCATGTTTGAAATTCCTTCTAGCAAAATGACAAAAAAAAAAATGTAAATAGGCATTAATCTTCACAGCTAAAGGTAAAACAAAAAGAAAGATTTAATTGGATTGTTATTCGTCTTTATCTGCCAGAAGAACATGTTGGTGCACATTGCTGTTGTAATCCACATGTAGGTCAAACTAAATAAGAATTACAATAATCCTTTGTATTTCTCTTTGTATTTTCAGCTCTGCTTTTAGCTTTATGCTGTCACAATCTGTGTCAGTCAGTGTGGCAAAAATGTTAAACGCCTATCAGCTACGCCTAAGAAATAAACTAAAAAAAAAACAAGGAAATTCCATCTTTGAACATGAAACGATGCTAATATGTTTAATTACACTGTAAACCCGAACAAGTTCAGAGAACTCAAAACTTTTGATGTAACCGATTACATAAGAAAATTTGAGTACATATATTATTTTTTTTAAGTAAGAATGAGACCCCTTTATTTACCCCCACACAATCATACAGTACCTGTAAAGCTCTTACAATAATCCTTTGTTTTTCTCTTTGTATTTTCTGCTCTGCTTTTAGCTTTATGCTGTCACAATCTGTGTCAGTCAGTGTGGCATCAGCTATCAGCTACGCCTAAGAAATAAACTCGAAAATGTCTGGAGACAAGGAAATTCCATCTTTGAACATGAAACGATGCTAATATATTTAATAACGTTAGCCTTTCAATTAGTTATTCAATATTGCACACCCCCTTCCTGACAGGGGACTGCAGGGGAAACACCATGCCTTGCATTTCACACTTCAACCTCACGTGTACTTGAAAATGTTACCACAAATTATGTCTTGTCTTATTATCAATCTTTGGGTTAATTTCAGTAATAACTGAGTCATTACCTTGCCCTCTTTGATCTTGGTGCCAATGAGTTGCCTTCTCTGATTGATGATTTCAATCAGGAGGTCACACTCATCCATCAGCTTGCCTTCCTGGCGGGATGCATTCACCTGAAGAATCAAAGTCAAAGTAGCTTTATTGTCAATTACTTCAAATGTCAAGACAAACAAAGTAATCAAAGAATGTTTCCCACTCTCCTACTGTGAAACATATAAAGTGCACAGGCACAACAGATCAGACCGGACATTACCTAATACTAAGTAGAACATACAGACAAGACATTACATAGTACAAGTAGAACATACAGGTAAACGTATAGCAGCATAAGTTTCCTTATAAAGTGAGGTTATGGTAGTGCAAAAAAAGGCAATTTGGTAATGGCCATGAATGAACATATAGACAGATGCATAAATAACCGGAAACCAGTATGTCTCGTATGGCACTAGCAGTTTACCCAGAACAGCTCAGTAATGCCCAGGCTTGTGTTGTGTCTCTTTACTTAGCTCCTGACCACATCTTATCGCACAACCTTAAGAAAGGGACGCAGAGGTGGGCACTGTGGCGCAACCAGTAGCCCCGACCACATTCTGGCTTGACGCCCATGGAGGACACAGGTTCGATTCCGGCCCTATCTCCTGTCCACTCCCCACCTCTTCTCCCTCTCATTTCCTGTCCCACTCTTCACTTCAACTATTGATTAAAGGCCAAAAAGCCCAAAAATAAATCAAAAAAGAAAATAAGAAAGGGACGCAGACATGTTCACTGAGGCCATTAAAGGCCTGGATACTAACGGCATTACCAGTGTGCCTCTTATGAACTTCAAGTGAGTTATGCATGTCTCAGTAACATGCTGGCCTCCATTAAACATAACATACAGAGCATACACACAGTGAATGATCAAAGTTCAAAGTCCAAAGTACTTTATTGTCATTGCCACAAAGACAACGAGACAGTAAGGGGCAGCAACAGACTTCTTCCACAGCTAAATAATAATAAATAACAATTAATAAATAGATTAATAAATATCATAAATTAAAAAAAGCAATATACTACATATTGAGGTGCACGTAAACATAAATAAACAACATAAATAAACATAGTTATTGTGTGGATCCCCAGGGCACATACTTTGAGCTTTTTATTATGATTTTAATATTTTAAGCCTATCGGAACATCAGGTTCTGATACGATGTTGACCGTTATTTTATTGCTCCTGCTGCTTGCTTTTATTGATTTTATGTAAAGCACTTTGAATTGCAACTCTTGTACGAAATGTGCTGTATAAATAAAGTCTTACTTACTTACTTACTTACTTTAGTTCCATAAACTCAGTAATCTATGGTAGCCATAAACACCATCTGTCACTCAACATTTCCTACCACTGGATCGTCGGTAATCTCTTTATTCTTTAGATTTAGTTTAAGCAGATACAGTAGTTATGACATATTGATGGATTTCTATGGAGCATGTATATACCATTACTATCTATGAGTTATTAATCATAATATTTACAGCATCAACATGCCAGTGTAATATAGATCTCTGCACAGCCACAACAGATGAATTAAAACACATTCTGCACAGAGTTGTCATAAATAATGATTTCACTGCACCTCACAAAGCTGATATGAGATGAGTATTAATGATCCTGTCAATACAATGTCCTATTTATGATAGGAACCATTCATTTTAGTTAGTCATGCCTTTGTTTTGGTGTCTACTGCGCTTATTGCGTACTTGATCATTGTATAAGTTCAAGTCACTTATGCTTGCCTACAGAGTGATTGCTTGTTCTGCTCCCCCCTACCTAAATGCTCTTGTAAGGGCAAATGTTACACCCAGGATGCTGTGCTCGTCTAGTGAGTGCCGTTTGGCACTGCCGTCTGTGCAAGCACGGCAATCCAGACTATTCTCATTTGTAGTTCCACGTTGGTGGAACAAACTGTCTAGCACTACCAGAGCAGGTGGGTCCCTCTGTACTTTAAGAAGCTTTTGAAGACCCAACTCTTCAGAGAGCACCTCCCTTCCTAACTGGCACTTAGACTAGTGCTTAATTGGCACTTACAGCAGTTACATTCCTGCACTTCTTTTTCTTATGTAAAGTAGTATTTATTGTTACACTAGGTCTCTATTGCTCAAAGCTTGACTGTTCTCTCCTTTGTTCGTCGCTTTGGACAAAAGTGTCTGCTAAATGACTAAATGTATAAGTTGTTTCAATGGGTAAATACAGTCTACAAATGAATAGAAATACCATTGACCAGTGCCATTGTGGTTCATAGCACTGTAGCCAATGTCATAACTCAAAATTATGGAGATTTTTTTGCATCAATTGCAGATTATGTGACTCAGGGTATGAGAGAGACTGTTGTTCAGAAAGGCGGTTTTTTGTTGTTGTTTTTAATTTAATCTCCTTGCTTGGTATAAGCACACAAATGTTCCAAACACAGACTGGAAAAGAGGGCAGTCAGTTTTTTTCTTTTTTTTCTCTCTCTGTGGCTGAGTGTTTTGAGGCAGCAGTAAGCGAATCATTTAACCCGGGGTAATGGCGGCCAGGAACGGGGCCACTTTAAACACAGCAAAAAACACCAAAGAGGAACAATGTTTTTGCTGTAAGGGAAATCAGAGACATTCTATCTACTGATATTTTGTGTTTCTCCGTAAGAGGCCAATTGTGTTTGTAAATCCATAGGAGTTCATAGTTAACGCATGTAGATATGTAGCCTGGCCGTTACCAGCCTGTGACTCCATTTCATGCTTGAAATCAATTCAGGCGGAAATACGTAGGCTGGTGTCACCAGGCTAGTAGGTATGTGCCATTTTCAGTAATAAAATCACATTTGCATTTTGTAACGGAGGGTGTATTCATAGATTCCTGTCGTTCCGTTTTAGCGCTTTAGCGAGAATAAAACTTCCCACCCACCCGGCAACTGTCGGCAGAACTCGACATGAGGCTGAATTAATCATGCACAAGTTCATAACGCAGCCAGTCGCATGCACGTGATTGGACGGGAGCATGCTCCGAGATGGCACTGCGTGTTTTAAAGGGGCAGAGGCATGTAAGAGAGACTCCGAGAGGCCCTGACCTAAATGCAACATGAAAAGCCGGGCGACATTTTCATGGTTCTGTTGACTCACTTCAATGTATTATTGAAAGACACCCAGTCTGTGCACACAAGCAGTGCGTTCTACTAGGCTCACAGGAGGCTAAAATAAGTTGAGAGTGGGGTACAAAGTGGGGCATTCTGCTGGGTCCTTCGTCTCCTTAAGATGTGCACATGTGCACATGGGTCCCACAACCCCTGCGTGACAAACCGCCACCAAGAGAGCTTTGACCCCAGGGGAGATAGCCGACTTCTTCGGTGTGCTATTTCAGCGGATTCACTGAACTATGAACCGGATCAAAGCTAAGCAGTATATCTAAGCTTTTACATCAATATTTGTCCTAGTCCTAGCCCAAAGCCCTTGTGTGAAATATAATCACTGTGGATATCCCTTGGTACTCGCCACATTGTGGCTACTGTTCCGTTGAGAGGTCTGATACATCATGCAGTGGGAAATAATCAAGAAAAGGAATTTGAGCACGTCTCTTTGAATGCCATTCATTTCAGGCACTGTCTCTCTCTCTCTCTCTCTCTCTCTCTCTCTCTCTCTCTCTCTCTCTCTCTCTCTCTCTCTCTCTCGCTCGCTCTCTCTCTCTCTCTCTGTCTCTCTCTCTCTCTTTGGCTTGTGCAACTACTTATAGTTACTCTAGAGTTAGTGGGCAGAACAGCCCAGATGAATTGTCTTAGTTTAGCTTTAAACTTGGTTGTCAACAACTGGTCAAACATAAATGTCTTAGTTTAGCTTTAAACTGGGTTGTCAACAACTGGTCAAACAGAAATGTCTTAGTTTAGCTTTAAACTGGGTTGTCAACAACTGGTCAAACAGAAATGTCTAAGTTTAGCTTTAAACTGGGTTGTCAACAACTGGTCAAACAGAAATGTCTTAATTTAGCTTTAAACTGGGTTGTCAACAACTGGTCAAACAGAACTCAGGCTACTAGCCCAGCTGGCATTCTCTGTCTTCTGATCATAAAAGATGGTGACAGCTGCGATGCCATGCCATTCCGATTATGCATTGAGGCTTAATGACTCATGGCCCAGAATGCACCATGCTTGTGCCAGGCATCTCCAGCCCCTCCTTCTGTCTTAATCTTCTATTTTTAAATATGAGCAAAATACAATCTACTAAAATCTTATTTTGTTCATATATTATTATACGTCACAATTCACATTCAGTTATATACTGTATTTCACATCATGCACACAGTGTTGGTATGACTTATAAAGTATTGCACGCTCTGTTGACTATTTTATGATTCTAAACTATTCATTAGCTCCAGATCCGGTGGTTGAATTTGAATATGATTTGAGAAGATCCGGGCCAATTGTATTTTTATTTAGTAAAGATCTGAGTAAAAGGCTTAATGCTAAGAGCTGTTCTAATGACAGTTGCATTGTCACAACAACCATTCTTCTGTAGTGTTCTCGGTGTAGGAGAACTGCACACCAAAACATTCATTATACTTCAGGACAGGCTGACCTTTATCAAGTATTCCGGAACTTGCTACAATCTAATCTTGGCATTATACAAGTTACGACCAGTTACAATCCTCGCTGGAGCTATATGCATGCACAGAAACATTCATATACATTCAGCCAGAGAGCAGACAGAAGCAACAGATTGGAGAACTCACCTCCACATGTTGACAGGTCTGAATCAACTTCCCCATCAGGGATTCCAGCTCATTATTCCTCTTGATCAGACTGCCTAGGTTAGACTCCAGCGCTTGCTGGAAAATAGGGAAAGAGAGAAACTTAATTTGTCTGCAGACAAGATGACACACCAGAGACAGAGATCTAGAGAGTTTGTCACATGTCACTGTCAAATCTGTCAATTCACAAAAAAAAACTCTCGGGACAGGGACACAGAGCACCCCTAGATTTAAAGGTTCCCAGAACAACAACTGATTGTAGCATCGAAGCTACAAAAGACTAAAACAAGCTACAGTAAGACTGACTTATCTGAATTCCCCCTGCTGGTCCTGCTATCCAGCCCTTGCCCCCCAGTCGTCCTCTCCCCATTGAGGGGGAATTGGTGACTAACCTCTGGCCGGTGCCCTCCCTGATGCCTCCTCATGCTGAGCGGTTTGAGTGCGACCCGGGAGAGCGAAGCGGTGCTATGACTGGGAGAAGCGACTGGGAAAGAGCGGCTCAGAACCAAGCCATGCGTGAACTCACTCAGCCGAGAAATGGAGCATCAAAGCCCCTACTGACAGCCAGTCTACCTATGAGCGGAGCGTCTTTATGTAAGCACTTCCTTTCTCTCTCCCCCCTCTCTCCGCTGCCCCGGAACAAGCATACTCCATCTCTTCTTTATTTTGAATATCATCATATTATGGTCTGGCAGACCACATTAAGCTATGCAGGGATGGTCAGCAAGGATTAAATGCTGCTCCCCTATGGGTATGCCCAATGAACAGACGCAGAGGGGGGATTGTGACGGAGTTTACCAGTTAATGGATGGCCTTAATACTCTGCTGACACAAAAGGACTTTACATTCTGCGGATCTGACCTCAACATTGATTTCTAGATTCTAAATATACTCCACGTCCATTGATATGAGGACCCTCCAAGCGTTTGTCCAAGTGTTAAAAAATATTGAAAGAGCCACAAAATATGCAATGCTAGCACACTTTATTTTTCATCAGTTTTCCTTCATTACATCCTTATATTATATATATATACTTCGTGGACTATAGAAATAGGACTTTGATAAACACCAGTAAAGCACTGACTTTCCTGAAAGCCGATGTGAATTTAAAAGTGAACTCAGGCACCTAGGGAACACTGCAACATACACAGAAGTGACATGTCTTTGGCAGCTGTGTTCTGATGGCAAAGAAATCTAGAAGGGAGGTTCGTCTTTCATCTATTCCTTCTGTTGAAAGAGTGAAGAGGAGTGAGGTAATATCATTTCCCTTGGGTAAACAAACTTCATCAGAGCAAAGATGGCATCACCCTACTCTGGGGACGGAATTCAATAAGCTCTCGTTCCTCGTATGCACACAGATACAGATAAGAGCTGAAGGCAGACAATAGAGAATAGAAAGGTGACGTGGAAACAGAGACATGGTTAGATCCCATGGGTGCAGTACAAGTGGAGTTAGAAATGTTTGTGCAAGCTTAGAATTTCAATAAAAAAGTACTGTGATACTGTGCATTGAAAACATATGGCATGTGTTGTCATGTAGTGTCACATAGCTGTAAGCTGCTATCAAAGCACACTAGCGGAGAGCCCACAGATGCTTGTGAAAATGTAACGACTGGAAATGAATACTGTCTGTGACGTTTACAGGGGGATTACTGGGAGCATCAAACAATAGCCTACTCAAGCACTGAAAATGAAGCTGTATATTGAGGTATTAATATTGCTGATTTCAGTGGGACCATATAAAGCACAGTTCTGGAGGTTCAGTGCTCTTTGCTGCTACACGAAGCATGGTATGTGCTCGGCAGTGTTGTGCAAGTTCACACTTCTTATGAACTAGTTCAATGTTCAGTTCATACAAGTAAACATGAATAGTTCCAGTTCATAGTTCACCATTTAAATTCTGAAGTAGTTCAAAGTTCAGTTCATTTCAAAGTTTTAAGGGCGAAAGTAAGAATTAAAGACTTTATTAAAGAAAACTTTATCCATCGCTACCCCTTGGCTTAAAATGCACTTCATATGTATCAATTCCTAAAAATGTTTATTTTTTATTATAATTGCTTATTGCTGAATAATTATTGCTAATTTTCATGGGTAACGTAGTGCGAAGTCGAGTTAGTTGGTTTATGTGAGGCTACATCGCGGATATTAAACGGGTACTGAGCAACGACACGGTGCAAGCATTCGATTTAGAGAGCATCTCTCCTCAGGAGAAGGAAAACATTCCGTAACGTTTTAGCTAGACCTCAGAGGCGCCGGACCTCAGATAATATGAACGTGTTCACTCTTCAAATGTATTATTTGTTATTAAGTTGCGTTCAGTTCATCGTTCTCATAAAAATGAACGAGTTCAATGAACGCGTTTATTTGAACTCGTTCATGCACAACACTGGTGCTTGGAGCCTAGACCTCAGGTGCTGACATCAGCTCCACTAAAGATGACAGTGAACCAGGCCTATCACAAATGGCAGGATGTCTTTCCTAAAGCATCCTTGACATTCCCAAAAAAATAAAAGGGGAAAGAATCCAAACCGATCGTCTACTCAGTCAGTCACTGTCACAATGGCATGCACTCATAATAGAAACAGCCATTCAGATGTGAGACCACCTGCCTCCCCGAAGAGGAAACAAATCCTTGGTGTCATTTGACAATAAAAGCCCCACAAGCACATTACAACACCGTTTATGACCGCAAATACTGTAAATCTAATCACTTGATGCATTTGCAGTCAGTTGAAGAGTGATGAGTCCGTGTCCCCCCCCCCCCCCCCCCCCTCTGTACACAAAGACTCCCACTGCCATGTGGTGCTCTATATTTCTTGTCTAACTCCAAATACAACCCATCTGTCTGTCTTGGGCAGATAAACACCCTGATTATGTTTATTGCTGAGACAAGCAGCTTTGAGCCAACCCACAGCAAGAGTCAGTCACTTAAGTGTAAACATCATTGGGAGAGGAGGGGGGGGGCTAGGGACTGACCGAGCGCACAGCAGAGAGAGAAGAAGAAGAAAGAGAAAAAGTCAATATGTATCCGCAAGTCTGTAGGATAAATCTTGATAATCTTCCACCCACGGTCAGACTTTGATACACTAGGTTTGGATTATGGAGGAGTAGGCTTCCAAAATTGTTACCAAGTAGACAAAACTGATAATAGGTCAGTGCTCCAATCAAGAGGTTTCTTTCCTTAAACGCTGCATCCTTGTATAGACGTGTGTCGTCATGGCAAGTGTGTATGTTCCATGTGTTCATACATATGTGTGCCCGGGAGAGAGATGGGGAGAAAGGAAGGAAAGGGCTGCTGTCTCTTCAACCTGTGTTGTTGCTTAGGGGCCAGATGGTGAAGAGATGGAACTGTGTTCCTTTTTTCTTTTCTTTTTTTACGCTACTTGCCTTTTACAAGCCCCTGGCTTTTAGTCACTCTCTCTAACGCACACTCACCCACCCACCCACGCATGCACACACACACACACACACACACACACACACACACACACACACACGCACGCACACACACACACAAACACACACACACACACACACACACACACACACACCTACACACACACACACACACTCACATACATTCACATGTAAAAACACCCACACACTGAGCATGGTCTTTGTCCATGTACAGTACACAATGACACAATATACAGCAGTGAGCAATAATCATGACATATTTTCAGAGCTATGTATTTATGAATAAATAGGGCAGGAGTTAGAGTGTGCTTGAGTGGAAAGACCTGATGTTTTTCTTTTGGACTGTAGATGTCAATGTTGCCATTCAGATCACAAGCTACGCTAAGCAGCTTAGCTCTCACTACCGTTTGAAGCACACAAGCAATATTCATGCAAGCCAAACTAAAGATAACACTATATAGTATTAATAAAATCAAGTGTTGACCATTCTAAAATATTTTTTTTTTTTACAAAAATACAGCCTACTGATTATAGTTAAAACAGGTCTGCTACACCTTAACAGCATTTTCTGAACCTAGAATCTCTCTTTCTACTTTAAATGTTGCAGAGAGATAGTTCTGTTATCCAACTGTCACATTTTCCAGCTACCTTCATAACCAGAACTAGTTCATTACAAACTGTGTTTTATATGAAAACCCAGTCTTAAATGAAAATCTGGTTTGAGCACTTCAAACTCTAGCTGGTGCTATAGGAAACGCTTTGAGATTTTAAAAGACTGCCCTCTACCCTGCTAAAGCGTTGACGACGAGTGCCTCAGGCCAGTGCTTTTGAAGGCTTTTCTATTGAACATCATTCATTAGCTTTCCTCCACTATCCCATCTTTAATGTTTATATTTCATAATCCCTCGCCCTTATTAGAAACATGGAGGGATGAAAGATAGGAGAGTTAAGTCGACTTCCTCTCCTATTATTGAGTAGATGAAGCAGATAACACGTTCACTGGCTTATTAAATTCCTCTAAGTGTAACCTGTAGTATCTGATTCAGCATGACACAGCATGTAACCTCACTTAATAATCTTCAGTGTATTGTTGTCTGGACACATCCTTTTTCCGGTGATTCAGACAGCAACACAATAGCATAACACGCTTTTCTGACCTTGACTGTGTGTGGCAGTTGGGGCTGGGAGCTAGACTAGGCTAGAGAGGAAGACAGAAATAGTCACAACCAACTGTCATCCCCGAGCCATACTTTTGTTTCCTCCAGTCTGAACTCTTGATTCTGCAAGACCACACTATTTTAAACAGTTTCCTCTTCCCCCTCTGCGGAATCTAAACAAGGGATGAGAATAGAACCTAGCACACCGTCGTGGCAGACGGACTGGATTCAACAGACACAATTCCTTTCAGTTGGTTAAGGAAGTCGCATATATAAAAATGATAAAATGGCTGTTTTGTCACGGATTAAAACCAAGCACCACATACACACGTTCGAAGTTCCGAAACAAATATTATTCCAGTGTGTCAGATTTATCTGATTAATGTTTCCACGAATATAGTTCACAGAAAATGAATATTTTCAATAAAAAATACAGTTATAGGAACGTATGGCAGCTCTTTTTTCTGGCAAAGCCTGATCTTACTGAATTTAATTACTCGATGGGGGCTGCTCGGTGATAAATATTCCCTGTTAAACGTTCTCCTCTTCGGAAGCAGCTTGAAAACATCTGTGCCAGTAACATGGCTGATCAAATGAGTAATTTAGATAGTAAGTAAGTAAGTAAATAAGTAAGACTTTATTTATATAGCAAATTTCGTACAAGAGTTGCAATTTAAAGTGCTTTACATAAAATCAATAAAAGCAAGCAGCAGGAGCAATAAAATAATGGTCAACATCGTATCAGAACCTGATGTTCCGATAGGCTTCTTGAAATATTAAAATCATAATAAAAGTAATAAAACCCTTCTGCTTAGATACAGTTATCCTCACTCTGTACGTCCCTCAGTAGTTCATTTTTAAAAGCTGAACTTGTGAAATGGACACTTCAAGCACAAGTCTTTTAATGTAGGACCAAAGAAAGACTTCTCTACACAATCTCAAATGATCTTGGTTTAAATGAGTTTGTGAGTACAGAGAGTAAGAACTTTTTTTTTGTCAAATCTGTGTGGAACCCACTGGAATCTGCCTCAAACTATGATTTTCTATGAACATTGCCCTTTTGAAATTGTAATAAATTGACAAGAAAGATGGAACAAGTCATTCTGGCACTGGCACTGGCGAGATAGATCAAACCAAAACTCTCTGAAACAACATTCTGAAAATAAAACTTATCTTTTGAAGCTTTTTTCCCTCCCACAGTGCACAGTGGAAATATTCACCTTCACCACATTAACACTTCCTGTAATCATTTTGGATATTTAGGGGTCAACGAGGTGGGGGTTAACAACATCTTAACCCTTCAACCTTTCCCTCAGTAGAACCCATGACAGCTGGTATTTTCTGAGCTTGCCAGACTTGACAGGTGTCCAGATTTGCTTTGACCCTGTTGTGAGAATTGGAACACACAACAGTGGACCAAAACCCTACATATGTCAAAATATGACCGTTCGACATTGGTATTTTCCATATGTCTCCATCATTAAATGCTCGCTCTAACAGTTGACCTTTAGAAGGGTTTCCATGCAGGCATTAACTGTGACCACGGGGAGTAGTAGCTTACTCTCCGTTTTAAGAGGGAGAATTAAGAGCCGAGCCAAAAAAGCAGCCCTCCGTGTCCTACTTCCTACTTCCCACTTCCCAGTCTCCCAAACTCATTCCGGCTGGTTTAACCCTGTCAGCTCACATCATTCCGTGTCGCCCTCTCAACACGGCGGCGGCTTTCCTCCTCGTGTTTAAAAACACAGCTAAGAGGGAAGCGATAATTACAGCTTCACCAGGCTAGCTGGGATGCACAGGAGCACAGCTGCTCGAATCCATCATCCAGCGACCGGCTAACAGATCCATCCACAGGGGAGTGGTGGTTAGGGCTGCAACTAACGATTATTTTGGTAATCGATTAATCTATCAACTTTTTTTCCGATTAATCGACTAATCTAATCATTATTTCCATAAATTTAAAAAATGATTCAAAATGTTGGAATTTGAATTTCAAATGTATTTGTAACAAGTTAATACAAATGTAATCATCATAATAAATAAATGGTGGTGGTGGGGGGGTTCAGACACCTCTGCCTGATACCTCACCCCACCTGGGAGCCATTTACATTTAATTTACATTTTGCAGACGCTTTTATCCAAAGCGACTTACAAGGATGTACGTATATACATTTTACATTTTTACACTGATGGCACACTGTACATCAGGAGCAATTAGGGGTTCAGTGTCTTGCTCAGCGACACGTCGACAGGGAATTGAACCAGCAACCTTCTGATTACTAAGCGACTTCTCTACCTTCTGTACCACTGTCGCCCCCAAGACACCTCTGCCTGAGACCCCAGTGGTGTTGGTGGTGGGGGGGGATGGAGGGTTCAGACACCTCTGCCTGAGACCTCGCCACACCTGGGAACCCGACCGGACGAGGTGAGAATGGGGCCATTTCCCAGTGGCTTCCGCATTGGCGCTGCCATGCTCAATTAGCCCGCCCCACTGCGGGGAGAGTGCAATTAGCACTGCTTAACCTGCACCCTGAAGAAGCCTGATCCACTCTCAAGATCGCTAATGAGGATCACGGTGCAGGGGCTTTGCACACACAGCTTGCCTCATGCTGATCCAGCGTGGGGCTCTTGACTTTTAGGGAGCCATGTATTATTTATGGGAATTCGCTTGTGTGTCAGTCAGGGCAGACTGCGCAAGAGCTCTCTGCCGCACAATAGATGTGAGAGGGTTCATTGTGAAGGATGGTTCCCTGCATGCTCTAAAAGCTGTGCTGAGTGACTCACATCCTTAGTTCATTAAAACAAAGGAAGTTTATTAAAGGGGACGCTTATTCCCTCCATCGAATGCACTCCAGTTGGCCGTTGACTGTGCATGGTGTCTTCAATATTTCCAGACATATGGAGGTGCACTCGGGATCTTGACTGTACTTGAGATTTTGAGGTCATAGCTCGTTTCAATCTTGTTTACAGAAACATAAACATGATTCATACTATCCACACAATGTGCGAAGTGCAAAAAGATCTGATTCAAGGGAAAAGCGTATCTCTGACTGACCTATATTCTCACGTCACTGTGACGTCACTGGGAACTTAAGGCAAGAGACGAATGTCCCTATGAGTCATGGGGCCCCATGCTGTCATGTTTCCAGTGACTGTGCTGACTGTGTGTCCTCTGTAGTTCGACAATAGCAAATGAGATGAGCTGCCTCATTCACAAGCAGTTAGCATTAAAGAACGGTCTTTGAGAAAAACAAGTGCTAAAATCTGTCAGTATGCCACAATCCATTAAAAACACTAATGTAACGTTACCAACAGAGGCCTTCAGTGTACATGCACTGTAAACCCAGACAGTTCTACTAACTCATTATCATTATGTAGTACTTAAAACCTGGTATTTAGTTGACCCAACTTTAAATGTATTAGTTTTCTGAGCAAGTGCAGAAGTTTTAATTGTATTGGAATGTATTTGTTTGAGTTAACTTTGCCTGATAACTCCAAAAAAATTTGTATCTGACGTCATCAACGTCGTTGAGAACACCATTGCAAAGCTCTTGTGATGAGAGACGGAGACAGCAGACTTAAGGTAGAGGAGTCGTTTAGTAATCCAGAGGTTGGAAGGTTGCTAATTCGATTCCCCACTGCTCCTTACCAAGTGTAAAAGTGTGAACCCCTAAACTGCTCCTGATCAATGCAAAATTCCTTGTAAATCACTTTGGATAAAAGCGTCTGCTAAATAACAGATGTACATGTACATCTGGCAACACTGGGAAGGCTGTCGACCAATGGCAGTTCTCTCTACAGTAAGAGCTTGCGCAAGAAGTTGGAACGGAAGGAAGATACCCTTTCAAAAACTTGTAAGCGCGTAATACTGTAACTAGTTTGCGAAAGACCCAGAGAAACACAAATATCTGACGAGGCTAAATCCTTTGCGATTTTGGAATAATATGAGTTCAGTGAACTCAAAAATTATGAAAATGATTAAAAAAAAAATCAGTATAGCCGATGTATAATTTTTGAGTTAAGTTTACTTAAAAAAAATAATATATGTACTCAAATTTTCTTATGTAATCGGTTACATCAAAAGTTTTGAGTTCTCTGAACTTGTTCAGGTTTACAGTGTGCTCTAAGTTTCATAGTCAACTTTAATATAACTGGTTTGTTATTTTTTTGTCCACAATGAGAGATGCCAGAACTCCACTGCTTTTTTTTGAAAAAAATAAGAACAGCGAAAACTTCGCTCACCTTGAGCTTCTCGTAGCGATCGTTCAGCGCTGCCACCTGGTGGTCGCGGTGCCGGCCCACCAGCTTGCAGAGTGAGCAGATGAGCTGCTCGTCGGTGACACAGTACATGTTCACCTTCTCGTCCTCGTGCTCCAAGCACTGCAGGCCGCGCAGGTGCGTGTCGGGGAGGGGCTCGATGAGCCGATGGCCGGTGAAGGGCTTCTTGTTGGGGTGCGTGGCGCGCAGGCACTCCTCGCAGTAGGACACCTCGCAGGTGACGCACGTCTTCACCGCGTCCTGCGGCGGGTCCTGCTCGCAGAACTGGCACTGTATGGGTTCGGGGAGCGGCATGGTTGTTGTTGTCATGGCGGCGAGATGGTGGTGGCGCCCGTCCTCGGTGGGCGAGCTAGGCCCACTCGGGGGCAGCAGCTGCAGGGCGTTGGACGAGTGGGAGGAGGAGGCCCGCTGCACGCGGTCGATGATGTTCTGGAGTGTGACGTTGCGTTTGAGTCCGTCCAGGCCGCGATGCGGGCTCAGAGAGATGACATAGCGGCACGTGGGGCACTGGAAGGCGCCGATGGACTGCACGGGTTCGTTGGAGGCGCAGTGGGAGACCAGGATGCGGTGGGCGCAACCGAAACACAGGCTGTGGGCGCAGGGCAAGAGCAGCGGGTCCTCAAAGAGCTCCAGGCAGATTGGGCAAGTCAGCTCCGACTCCAGCGCGTCCATCCTTTCAGGCGGAGCCACAAGGGGATGTCGTCAGCGAAATCCAGGGAAGCCGCACAGCTATCTGCAAGAGAGGAGACGGCAGAGCGGTGGGGTTAGAGGAGGATGTTTGGTTAAACATGCACAGAAAATGGGACGCAGTGGGGCTGTCAACATTCGCTGCATGGGTTTCGGAATAAACGGATGGAGACGACAAATGCAGAGAGTGAATGAACATCGCTGTGCCAAAATGGGGTCACGAACCACAGTACTTTCACTCACTAGATTGACTAGTTCAAGTGAAATAAAAAAGGTGCATCTTCATAGAAATTAATGTTTACACAATTCTAACAAACTTGTGCTTCCTGCCTTACTGGTTTTCCCTGTTCCCTACCACTCCCCAGTGTTGGCTTCAAACGCTACACTCTGTACTGAACCCTGATCGTACGTATGCTACTCTTACCTTAGGACTTCTTCCAGAGTCCCCCCCCTTCACTCAATGTTATTTCAAAAGGAAACTTAAGGCAGCAATAATCAAAAAAAGGAAATTAGAGTAGATTAGGTTATTATTTTAGGTATTTTCGGACTGACAAAAATGTTCTGTTTTTAATTCTCAGTTTTAATGTAAATGTTGTTTTCTAAGTCTGTGTTTTGGTCACCAACATTGATCATGCTGTACTGCATTTTATAATTTGTATTGTAATGTCTTTTGCCTGGACCCCAGGAAGAAGAGTCTCCACTACGGTGTAGACTAATGGGGATCTTTAATAAACTCAACTAAACTCCATAACTGTCACCTGACTTGGAGTATAACTCAGATATAGTCACATCACTGTTTGTTAGCATCTAGCATCTCGCTAACAAGCTGTTAATAACCTGGTAATTACACATGTTGTACTGACCTCCTTTTGCATTTTAACAAAATACCTCAACATTACATTCACCTGTACTGACCTTTGGGCAACAAATGAATCATCCCTCTCCATCTAAGTACTGAGTTTATGAGTATGTATGAGCAGTGGTGTAGTGGTCCCTGGAGAAGTGGGTATACTCTTAATGTTTTTAAGCAGCCCATACAGCACAGGATAAACACCCTGTTTTAAGAAGTGGTAATACGCAATGCTGCCTGAAAAATAAGTGGGTATACTCCGTATACCTGCGTATACCCTGGACTACACCACTGTACCACACACATACACACACACACACACACACACACACACACACACACACACACACACACACACACACACACACACACACACACACACACACACACACACCTGAGTCTGTGTCTGTGTCACTTCCCCTTTGACACACTATGGTACTTATAGAGAAACAGTATTAGTCAGGGAGGGTGAGTTATCAACCCCGTGGCGGAGGCTGCCGCTGCCCGAGCCTTTGCGATGTTTGGCCACTGCAGGGACCCATACCCTCACTGCCCCACTTCCCAAACACTTGGACTCGCTGCCCTTAAAGCCAGTTTCCCTCACTGCCCCACTTCCCAAACACTTGGACTCGCTGCCCTGAAAGCCAGATTCCCATCTCTGAGTCAGCCTAGCAATAGCAACATGACTTTAGGGGAAACACAATTGCACTGAGTGGCAAAAACATGTTTTTGAAACAGCAGCCATAACAAAAACATTGAGAGACTACTCGACTTTGGCTCGGCTGCTATAGTTAATGTTATTGAGGATGTTTTAAAAAGGAACATGGGAACAGTTTGTGGAAGTCCCGCTATAGTAGACATGACTGATAACAATTAATTTGCATTTCATTTCAAATAAATGGAAAATGTCTAGTTACATGACATGCAAATGTGTACTTCTATTGCACATTCTTGAAAACATGTATGCATCATAAGTGCAAGAGATATGCATTTTTACAAATGTAATTCACCTACTCTTAAGCCACTGTAAATACCAACCTCCAACATGTTTCTAGCTGAATTACTTTCTCGCTCACTCACACACACACATACTGTGTACACCTCTCTTTAGCTCTACTCTTGTACTGACTGAACCACATTGTGAAGTTATGGAGCTAAGTGCTCAATAAGCCTGAATGAGATTCCGTAAAGATGCACACCAACCTATAATTTACTTACGAGTGATCCTCTGACACTTAAGTCCTCTCTCTCTCCCTCACTCTCTCTCTCTCTCTATCTCTCTCTCTCTCTCATACATACAGACAGACACGGTCACACACACATAGTCTCACTCACGCAGTAAAACATGGCCACGACCCACCGACGGATTTCGCCCCGCTGTACTTTGTGGAGCCATGTCTTTGGCGGACGACGCGAGCTAACGAGCCAAATCCCCTGACTGCCCGAAGAGCCCGCTGATCCCGAGCTAGACACAGCTCAAGCAAGTCTGAGACGACTTAATAGGTGGCATGACTGTCTCCACACACACACTCGCCCAGTGCCCTGGGATTATTCCGCAAGCAGGAGCAGGAGCAGGAGCGCCCGTCTGATAAACTCAGTGATCTGGCTGGAGCCTTTTTCTTTTTTTTTTTTTACGGTACAACAGGAAAGCTCCCATTCCCAACAATTCCAGGAAAGCCAGTTTCCTCTACTCGACACAGTCGCTGTGCCTGTGAACTCTGGCAGGAGGCAAGGGTGTGTGTGTGTGTGTGTGTGTGTGTGTGTGTGTGTGTGTGTGTGTGTGTGTGTGTGTGTTGTGTGTGTGTTGAGTTTGTCTATGTGTGTGTGTATGTGTGTTTGTGTGTGTGTTGCATTTGTCTATGTGAGTGTGTGTGTGTGTGTGTGTGTGTGTGTGTGTTAAAAGCTGTTTGGCTGTGTGCAAGCCTTATACTCAGAACACACTCACTGAACATGTCATACTCACACTCACACATGTCAGACACAACACATTGAGGGAGGTAAAGAAGTGGGTCTGGCATTAAGTGTGTGCTCTATGTGTGTATGATATTTACTCTCTGACACACACACACACACACACACACACACACACACACACACACACACACACACACACACACACATCCACTATTATAAAGAAACTGACAAGTAGGCCTATTGAAACAGAGCTGTTGTAAAGTGAGGGTTTCTAATGGCACTTGTACAGGCAAGCCCTTTTTTCTCCTTGTGGAGGGATACCAATCACAGAGATGCAGCCAATCAGTTTGTTTAGGAGGAAGTGGCCAAGAGTCTTGAGAAGTTAGAAGGAACTACAAGACAATGCTTTAAGTTTGACTTTTTATGTACTATACTGGGCCTAGTTTCCCGATAACGACGTATCTTAACGGCCTACATGGATTTTGGCGACATCATAGACTCATCATTGCCGTAAGTGCGGCGTCGGGAAACCGCTCTGCAATATCCCTCTTACGACCGATTTCAAGTCCTTTTTAGCGTTCGGGAAACTGGGCCCTGTATTATACAAAGCTATGTTGGCGTGATCAGTAAATATTAATATATCCACATGTGCAGCTGCACAATTATGGGTTCCTCTGACCTGAATCTGAGTGTGTTCATCCATGCTGTTGTTTGTGTTTGTGTATTTGTCTTTGAGATGACAGGTATTTTATCTACCAATGGCAATTGCATCCTGTGTGGATCCTACACAGTCAAAATCCTCTTCCCACCCCCCTGTCCGCCACAGAATACACAGCACAGCTCGGCCACAGAATACACAGCATAGCTTTGCCACAGAACACACAGCACAGCTAACTCTGCCACGGAATACACAACACAGCTAACTCTGCCACAGAATACACAGCACAGCTAACTCTGCCACAGAATACACAGCACAGCTAACTCTGCCACAGAATACACAGCACAGCTCTGACACAGAATACACAGCATAGCTAACTCTTTGCCACAGAGAACACAGCACTGCTAACTCTGCCTCAGAATACACAGCACAGCTAACTCTTTGCCACAGAGAACACAGCACTGCTAACTCTGCCACAGAATACACAGCACGGCTAAACTTGCAACAGAATACACAGCACAGCTAACTCTGACACAGAATACACAGCACAAATAACTCTGCCACAGAATACACAGCACAGCTCTGACACAGAATACACAGCACAGCTAACTCTTTGCCACAGAGAACACAGTACTGCTAACTCTGCCTCAGAATACACAGCACAGCTAACTCTGCCACAGAATACACAGCACAGCTAACTCTGCCACAGAAAACACAGCACAGCTAACAGCTAACCCTGCCACAGAGTACACAGCACAGCTAACTCTGCCACAGAATACACAACTAAATCTGCCACTGAACACACAGCACAGCTAACAGCCAACTCTTTCACAGAATGCACAGCACAGCTTTGCAACAGAACACACAGCACAGCTTTGCAACAGAACACACAGCACAGCTAACACTGCCACAGAATACACAGCACAGCTAACTCTGCCACAGAATACACAGCACAGCTAACAGCTAACTCTGCCTCAGAATACACAACACAGCTAACTCTGCAACAGAATACCCAGCACAGCTAACTCTGCCACAGAATACACAGCACAGCTCTGCCTTAAAATACGCAGTGCAGCTCACATCACAGCTGTCGAGTTGAGGTAAAAAGCCCGTTGACACTATAAAGGCAATAAGCCACGGCAAACCAGATTATCCACATATGTATGCATGGATTCACAGATGCATACATATTTCTGTGTATTACTTTTTTTTTAAGTCACTTAATCGAGCATTACAGAAATACAGTTTCAGTACAGAAAAGCTTCTGCAGTTAAACAAAGGCTCCAAAACTGTGATATATAAGTTGTCAAATACCCTCAAAGAAGT
>NC_137912.1:3803384-3808384 GCF_963457725.1 Sprattus sprattus | reverse complement strand
AAATAGCTCCGACAGGTGTCACGCATCATACCAGCGAAACCAACCCTGTACAGTTCTGCACCGCAACGCACCCACACACACACACACACACACACACACACACACACACACACACACACACACAAGCAGTTCTAATCAACTCTGACACCTGTAGCCATAGCTTAGATCCGCTCATGACAGCAGTGTACACCACGATGTCAGATCACTTCAGCCGGCTGGACTCAAAAGGAAACAGCTCAAGTGCAGATATAAAGTGAAGTTTTCCTGAAAAGCTTCCGCCGAGGATTCAAACCTGCTCTGCCACATCCACAGCTCGATCAAGAAAACAACCACAACAGAATTGATTTAGAGTGGAGGTCACACAGGTCTCTGTGTGTGTGTTATACAGCTGCACAGCTTGCTGAGAGGCATGGGAGTTGACATTGTGAGGCCACAGTGGGTAAATATACACTTCTGTTGCTTAGGTTACAGTTGTGACGTCTGTTGCCGGGTGGAGCAGAGGCAGAATGTTGCTTAGTCATTTGTTTTCAAATGGCATAGTTGTCTGGCAGGTGTCATGGTAGACTTTATCACCAAGTTATTTTAGGTATTGTCATGCATGCAGTCATGTTTCCAGTAGTGCCATGTGCGCAGCCACACATATAGCCACATATACAAGGAGAGGGAGAGGGAGGGGGAGGGAGAGAGAGACCCTGTGTTTTGGTGACCACCATGTTGCAATTTCTGTTGTGGCAACCCTTTTGCTGCCACAGTGTTTGAGCTGGATTAGTTTTACCTGTAGAGGTCTGTTCATTCTCAAGTGATTTGTCAAAGCATTTCATGTGCTCACCCAAACCCATGGCGAACAGATAGTCCAGATCAAAAGCCAGACTAAGTCAGTTTAGTTGTGTGACACGTTTAACATCTCCTTTTGGTGAAGGGCGATTCAATTCAGTTTGAGTTGATTATGCGCAACAACAGCCTACAATTCATTCATCTTACTGAACACTGTCAAATAAAACTCTATTACCTGTAGTAGTGTTTTCCAAGGTCTTCATCACAACAGTATTGTATATTGGCTTATCCTCAACGGACAGATAGATAGCCTGTGCAAACTCTACAGTAGTGCATCCTCTCTTCTGCCCACAAAGAACAAGATTAACAATTATCTTTAAACTGTTGCTAGAGTGGGGGGGGCACATTCGGGCTTGACGCCCATGGAGGATCCCGCCCAATGTCGTTTCTCCTGTCCTCTACCCAGCTCTTCTTCTCCCTCTCATGTCTTGTCCCACTCTTCACTGCTCTATCGATTAAAGGCACAAAAGCCCAAAAAGAAATCCCAAAAAAAAGCCCCCCCCCAAAAAAAAAGTGTTGCTAGAGGTGTGTGGGTTTGGCGGGTATGCCTGGAGCTAACTGATAAATAAACGCATCTGTTGTCAATAGAGTGTAACTCATGACTTTTAAGTCGTGATGGTGAAATATGAATGCGACTTAAAAAAATAGATCACTGATGTTCTCAGTCCATATCAACTCATTTGACTCCAATGTAGCTGACGTGGATTTTTCGGACCAAGCCCACTCTGTAATTCTTTGATCTTAGTGTCAGTTATGTTACAGAAATTAATTCTTCATATTATAATGATGTCTACTCAAACAGGACTATTGAGGGAGCCATATTTGGTGAAAACATATTCTGGAAAAACATCATGGATCTCTTCTGCAAACACCTGAGTTACCGTCCATTCCCCAGGTAAAACTAATCCCCCTTGAATGAAACTGTACAAAAATAATCCAGTTTGAAAAGGGTTGAAGACATTTTGTTAAAACCCTTTGAATAGAGCACAGGATATCCATATCCATATTCTTAACATAATCCTGGATGAAGCACAACATTTTATATCACATCACAGCAGCAGTAATGACAACACAGCAGCAATACCTGAGCTTTCAGTGGCACAGGCCACTGCCGAGCAACAGCAAACACTGCACTACTATATTTTTAAGATATTTTTTCAACTATGTTTTTCAACTATGTTTTTCAACTATGTTTTTAAACTTCGTTTTTCAACTATGTTTTTCAACTTCGTTTTTAAACTATGTTTTTCAACTATGTTTTTAAACTTCGTTTTTAAACTATGTTTTTAAGCTATGCTTTTAACCTGTGTTTTTAACTTTGCTTTTTAACTATGTTCTTAACTATGTTTTATTAAAGGCTGTTTTAAATATGTTTTTAACTACCGGTATGTTTTTACTGTAGCACTCTGGGATTCATAAGAATGTAGAGTGCGTTATAAATTACATTTATTTATTTGTACCAACTTAAAGTTGGTATATGTGTGTGCGTGTGTGTGTGTATGAGTAGGCCTAAGTGAAAGTTAAAAGGGGAAAGTGCTCTAAGGCACATGCTGGCTCTGTGGGGCCACACAGCGAAACACACACACACACACACACACACACACACACACACACACACACACACACACACACTGTTCCCACAGGCCCCCATAACCAGTACTTCAGTGTATTTTAGTGCGATGTACGACCAGCCTTCCCTGTGATTCCATTCAAAAGCATGGCATGCTATAAATAATACACCACATTCTCTCTCGCTCTCTCTTTTCCCTTGGTAAATAACATAAATCTGTGAATGTGAGTCATATAGAGAACCACCATTTTGATTTTCATCATGTATAATGTACATAGCAGAAGCTTTTTCTGTGTAAGGATGCATCTATGATAGAGACAAACGCCCTCTAGAGGCCGCTATGTGTGCTAGCAGGAGAAGTTCCTTGAGACTTATTTAAAATAGTGAATTATCCAACATAAACACCCTAGCCTACAACACTGCAACAGTAAAAAAAAAAAAAGCATTTATGCAGCAGTTACAGAAACCAGCATCCCTGAAGAAGGGCAGTTACGGTTCTGGAAGGGTGTTTAGTGTGCGTGATCCGTTTTATTTTCCGGCCGGGGCATCTTTTCACCTCTAGAGTGTTCCAAAATCTCTTAACAGATCATTCTTTGTGCCTGGCCTACTGTAGCAGGTTGCCGTGGTAACACGACGTGACCACCTATCAGACAGACAGGCGATCAAAGGGTTGCACTCATCAGAGTGGAAAGAAAGAGAAAGAAAGAAAGAAAGAAAGAAAGAAAGAAAGAAAGAAAGAAAGAGGAGTGGGTAGGGGAGGGAGAGGTTTTGACACTCTTCCCACTGGACCGTGTCCAGAGAGGAATTAAGGGAGCTTGGTCAGTATTAACTCTGCAAACTTTAATTCCGTAATTAAACTAAACTAGACTTAACACACAATGAGGTTCCACTGCTTTGGGGGAATGAACTTAACATGCACGCATTCACTCTCTCAGTCTGCCAGATGGAAAAAAAAGGGAAGCATTTTTATAGACTGGGTAACAGAGTGCGTGCCTGCTGGGTCTGTTGGTCTCGGAGCCTGTGGTCGTACTCTGGCGGTATCCCTGAAATGTTTCGCATGCTTCACGGTGATCGGAATGCTGATACATCTTTTCGGGGGGGGTGTGATTTCTGAAGGATTATTTCGAAAACTCAACAACAATTGCATTTCCTATGCGCGGTGTTTTAGTGTCCTTTTCCATGAAGAATTCCTTCCACACACAATAGGGCAAACCCCTCAAAACACACAACAAAACAGTCAAGTACAGGAAAACAGACACAATGCTGGGAGTCTTGTTGTTTCTCTCAATGACAATGAGCCACAAATACACACGCACAAACACAGACACACACACACACACACACACACACACACACACACAGAGACAGAGGGTATGTCTTGAAGACCTCCCTTCAGCTCTGTTTGATTCCAACTCTGGTTTATCAACCGCAAAATGACCAAGGCATTGAAGAAAATGAGCACCCAGATTTCAAGTAAACTGCACATGGATTATTTTATAAACTTCTATAAAGTCCTCAACTGTGTGATAACAGACATACTGTACATGTAAAAGAGCTTAGACACAACCACTGCTGTTCAGTCTATTAAACACATTGCCATTATCTGGTGTCAGTTCAGATTTCTAACTTGAAAATGCTAATGTGGTGACAGGGGTGGAGGAGAAGAATGCCAGGACCGCTGAGGGGCAGAGAGGAGGACGCCAGGGAGTGTGTGTGTGTGTGTGTGTGTGTGTGTGTGTGTGTGTGTGTGTGTGTGTGTGTGTGTGTGTGTTTGTGTGTGTGTGTGTGTGTGTGTGTGTGTGTGTTTGTGTGTGTGTGTGTGTGTGTGTGTGTGTGTGTGTGTGTGTGTGTGTGTGTGTGTGTCTGCGTCTGCTCCTCAGTCCTCCGTGTCAGGCATGTGACACCTCAATGACAGCAGTGAATGGAGAAGTTTGTCTGGAAGCTACTCTTCCCACACCTCCTCTTCCCGACGCTGCGTCTCTTCTGCAGTCACTCAGGAATCAGCACTGTCTCCAGTCAGAAGTCCAGTCACACACACACACACACACACACACACACACACACACTTCTTCAGTCACTCAGGAATCAGCTGCACTGTCTCCAGTCAGAAGTCAACGACCCAAGAGCTTTCAGCTTCAAGACTCCAACCAAAACCCAACGTTTTCATTGCTGCAGCTGTATGATAACTTCTCTGTCATTTTTTCTGTCTCTTTTCTTCCATTCTCTCTCTCTCTTTCTGTCTACTCATTTATATCTCCTCCCTAAAGTTATTTCTCTCTCTCTCTCTCTCTCTCTCTCTCTCTCTCTCTCTCTCTGTCTCTCTCTCTCTCTGTAAAACAATTTGTTCTGCTTGCTAGGCAAAAAAAAAAAACCTCATCAGAATCTCCTAAATAAAATGAGGTCAGCTGCAGCCAAATAAAGGTCTCTGGAAGGAACGAGGCGAGCGCTCCCTCCCAGCATGCTCAGCGCAGCTCCCCACGGGGGCCTTCAGTGCCACCCAGTGCCCTGGCACACCCTGGGCATAACCCCCCACCCACCCCCACCCCCCAGCGGGTCAGAGCCCTGTCACACCCTGGGCATCCTGCTGCCTCCACCC
>NC_137912.1:3783384-3795884 GCF_963457725.1 Sprattus sprattus | reverse complement strand
AACACTCACACGCTAGTTAGTTAGTTAGAATACAAGCCGGCAAGCTGTCGGGAACAGAAACAAAAAAAGCGATAAACAGATAAAATATAGAGATAATTGATTTGGATGTGATTAACATGTTGCTATGCTGTATGACATCAACTCTAAGTCAAAACCCTGTCTGTGTGTGTGTGTGTGTGTGTGTGTGTGTGTGTGTGTGTGTGTGTATGACATCAACTCTCAGTCAAAACCCTGCGGAAGCTATTCAGTGTTGAAGGTGTGCTTCGGGAAACTTTGAAAATGAAACATCCAGTGTAGAGTAGTAGAGTAGATGAGTGGTCAACAGGCATGAGTGTGTGTGTGTGTGTGTGTGTGTGTGTGTGTGTGTGTGTGTGTGTGTGTGTTGTGTGCATGAGCCAAATCAGATGCCAATAAATATGCTCTCACACGCAAACACACACACACACACACACACACACACACACACACACACACACAAGCAGTCATTCCTCTGGGGTTTGGCCTGATCCACAGTTTGCACATGCTATCACTCATGCTCATACGCTCACCTACAGCCGTGCAACATAAACGTCCAATACCACTACTGCGGCTAACTGGGAAATTACTATTTAAAAATATAATACTTTCATATTTTTCACTTGAATGAGAAGGATAAGAGTACAGGGCGAGAAATTAAAGGTTTTTTTTCACTGCTTGCTATTTCCAAAAGAGAAAATGAGATCCTGTCAAGCATACTCTGAGAGCCTGATTAGAATACACAAACAGAGTTCCTTGTAAACTAATAACTCCACTGCATGCAAAGCAAAGCACCCCCGGGCTCTGGACGACTAGAACAGTGGTTTCACAAAGCTGAGCGCTGAGCGTTGAGAAGGAGACATGAATTTCTCTCGTGTTTACGCTCTCTTGGCTCAGAGCGTAAACAACATGAAGGGGGGGGGGGCACACGTAGATGTAACAAATAGAGTTAATTATTAAAGAAGGTATAAAAACATCAGTGTTAAGAGATAGAAGAAAAGTGAACAGCAAGTTGTATGTCTCATGTGCAAACAGAACTCAAAGACTGAAGGAGAGAGGACGCCACGTCTGAGTGGTGGAACCGAGGCCTTCTAATGCTCTCGCCTATCAGTTAGTAACTAGCCTCCCACAGTGGTGAAGGGGTCCCTGGAGAAGTAGGTATACTCGTAATTTAGCTTTTTTTTTTTTAAGCAGGCCATACAGCACAGGATAAACACCCTGTTTTGAGAAGTGGGTATACGCAATGCTGACTGAAAAATAAGTTGGTATAATCCGTATACCTGCGTAAACCCTGGACTTCACTACTGGCCTCCCATTCCACCTGTCAATCAGTTAGGAGCTAGCCACACCTCCCATTCCACCGGCCAGGAAGGGACAGAAGACAGGCACACAAGGGGGGCGGGGCCAGCGTGGACGGGGCAGGGTCGTAACCCTTGTTAAAGGACATAATTCATCCATCAGAAATGAACAGAAAGGTTTGGTGAGTAAAATAGGTCAGCTTTGCATATAAGTGGGGGGAAATGCATAAGCAGCGGATAAAAAGCCTTCCCGGTAAGGATGCAGCTTTTGATAGCGTCTTTAGAAATGGGGAGCCAGAGAAACACAAAGCATGCATACACACATACACACATACACACATACACACACACACACACACACACACACACACACACACACACACACACACAGACACACACACACACACACACAGACACACACAAGGCGCTCACACACACAAAGCACTTAATTATCCTCACAGCCCAGTGTGGGAAGGAGGCGCTGATCATTTGGCATGAGGAACAATTTAATCAGATCACAGCGTAATGCTTTCTCAGAGCACTGTGCACACTGCGTATAATTCCAAGGGAGGATGATTGGGTTTTCAGCGTGCGCCTGTGTGATTGAGCAAGCGCACCTACCTATGTGTACGCTGTATCTCAGCCCACTCGCAAGCTGCCAAGTTAAGTGGGTCATATTGAAAATTGATAAAATGGTGCAAAGGATTAAACTTGTTTACTCAACCAGATTGAGGTCCAGTTTTTATAAAGAAGGCCCGTATCTCTCTCCCGTCCCAAATCCACCGGATCATAAAGTGCTAAAGCCTTCACAGGATATTTTGTGCTCAGAGCAAAGATGAGAGGGAACAAACCGTAGTTTGATCCTCGTTTTCAAAAGCACCAAATTGATTTTCTGTAGTGGGAGTTATGTGCTGCAGCTCTTGAATATCGGGAACCCAGAGCTGACTTTGTAAAGTGTTGCTCCGGAGTGTTGGACATGGAAAGTTGCTGATCCAAATGAGTCCAAATGAGTCTTATGACTAACTCCAAACTCTGAGAAAGTCTACAGACAATTAGTAGAATGAAAACCGCACTCTCAAGCTTTTCTCTTTTAACAATAAGACCAGTTTATTTTAGTACTTACGCGTTCCGGCCTTACGCCATCGTCAGTGTCACACACTGACGATGGCGTAAGGCCGCAACGCGTCTGTACTAAAATAAACTGGTCTTATTGTTAAAAGAGAAAAGCTTGAGAGTGCGGTTTTCATTCTACTAATAGTTTACATTCTTTTACTCGCACCCGAAAACGCATTTATATATTTGTTTTGAAGTAGAGCGCGCCTATCCCTGTAGTCTACAGACAGACACACCCTCTGTTAACAGTGGCGTCATGACTGATGTGAATGTAATTCATTCGTCCTTCAGATGAACTTAGATGTGGGAGATTACGTATGACCTTTCACCACACAGACAGTGACTGGCTTTCACTTCCAAAGGGACTCAATCATAATGTCATAATAATTTCATTTCAGCCGGAGCCAAGGCCCAGGGACAAGAATTAAAACACACACACACACACAAACACACACACAAGGCCCAGGGACAAGAAACACTGGGAGAGGTGGGCTGTGTCTAATCAAAGTCCTAGTGTGCCTTATGTTGTCTGGGTGTGTGTGTGCCTCTGACTGTCTTAATGTTGTCTGGGGGTGTGTGTGTATCTGACTGTCTTTATGCTGTATGGGTGTGTGTGTGTGTGTCTCTGACTGTCTTGGTTGATGGTTTCTGGAGGTTTGCTGACTGAGGCAAAGTCAGAGGGGGAATATGCAATAATGAAAGGGTATGAATATGTTCTTTGTGACTGGCTAACAGTATCACGTTGCCAGATTTCATAAAGTCTGCACAAAATGTCCTGGTGTCGGAGACCAGACCCTACAAGTAACAACACTCCGGCATAAGGCGAAACAAGTCTTAAAATAGCAGGTGAAGAGGCACCACAAACCATACCAATACATACTGTATATGAAGTACAGTTCCAGTATACTTGATGTTGTGTCTGTGCTTCTGTGTACCAATACACACTCTGTATGAAGTTAAGTTCCAGTATACTTGATGTTGTGTGTGTGTGTTTCTTTGCACCCATGTGTACTCTGTATATGAAGTAAAGTTCCTGTATACTTGATGTTGTGTGTGTGCTTCTGTGCATGTCTGTGTCCTGACTGGTGGTGGTTAGGGGTAGGGATCGAAGGAGAGTGCGAGTGAGAGTTAGAGAGTGTGGGGGAAATGTGTATGCAGTAATGAGAGGGAGTGTATGATTCTGTGACTGGTATGAATCATTGTTTTGCCAAATCACCCCGGAGCATCAGGGACCAGTCCCCACAAATCATCACAACACACACACACACACACACACACACACACACACACACACAAACAACACACAAAAGACAAGACGCACACACACACACACACACACACACACAAACACACACACACAAACACAAACAAGACACACACAAAACACAAAACGCACACACACACACACACACATACAACACACACACAAAACACAAAACACACACACACACACTCACACACACACAATGCACACACACACACACACAATACACACAAACACAGAACCACACCATCACACACACACACACACACAAAACACTAACACACAGCACCTCAAGCCTCTCCTATACACATGTGTGATGAAGCCAGCCACACTGCATGGAACACACACACACACACACAATACACACAAACACAGAACCACACCATCACACACACACACACACACAAAACACTAACACACAGCACCTCAAGCCTCTCCCATACACATGTGTGATGTATTCAGCCACACTGCATGGAACACACACACACACACACACACACACACAATACACACAAACACAGAACCACAACATCACACACACACACACACACAAAACACTAACACACAGCACCTCAAGCCTCTCCCATACACATGTGTGATGAAGCCAGGCACACTGCATGGAACACACACACACACACACAATACACACAAACACAGAACCACACCATCACACACACACACACACACACACACACAAAACACTAACACACAGCCCCTCAAGCCTCTCCCATACACATGTGTGATGAAGCCAGGCACACTGCATGGAACACACACACACACACACACAATACACACAAACACAGAACCACACCATCACACACACACACACACACACAAAACACTAACACACAGCACCTCAAGCCTCTCCCATACACATGTGTGATGAAGCCAGCCACACTGCATGGAACACACACACACACACACACAATACACACAAACACAGAACCACACCATCACACACACACACACACACACACAAAACACTAACACACAGCACCTCAAGCCTCTCCCATACACATGTGTGATGAAGCCAGCCACACTGCATGGAACACACTCACTCCTACCGAGGCCTGCTGCTGCTCCCTCCCACACACACACACACAAACAACACACACACACGCCTGCTGCTCCCTCCCAAAGGGGAGAGGTCCATAATGGAGAGTTTAATTTGCTGGCTCTATCCTGACGGAGTGATGCATGGGCCTCCCAGAAGGGGACCTCGAAACTACGGCAACTGGGTTGCTACGAGGGAAGTAGAAGACAGGCAACAACATAAGCACAATGCATTACCTTTAGCCACTGGCGGACGCAATGAGAGTGAGGCAGAATGTTAGGAAGATTAAGATGAAGGACCATTAATCTTGGCCAAGCAATTTCTGGAGAGAGCTCAAGGGGGAAAAGAGAGAGAGAGAGAGAGAGAGAGAGAGAGAGGAAGAAGGGAGAGAGAGAGAGAGAGAGAGAGAGAGAGAGAGATGAGAGAGAGAGAGAGAAGAGAGAGAGAGAGAGAGAGAGAGCGTGTGGATAGTCACGAAATGTCTAAATGGAAGATGACTGCATTGCTTGTGACCTACTGATAAACCAAGAGGCCAAATCTGTTGAAAGTCAGCAGTAAATGCAGCCAACCTACACTGGCAAACATATACTACTCTCTATATGCTCAACCTACTCTGTCTCACATATACTACTAACCCTATATACACTGTCACACATACACTACTCCCTACACTGTCACACACATATACTAACCCTATAGGCTCAACCTACACTGTCACACACATATACTAACCCTATAGGCTCAACCTACACTGTCACACACATGTACTAACCCTTTAGGCTCAACCTCACATGCAGTCTTTGGCATATGGCCTGTTCAATCGCAGGTCAAAGGAGTTGCAGCATGTGGGCAATAACACTGTGAGAATACACACAGTCATAATAAATATTAATAAAATAAAAGTCATAATGTATTCACTGTTCTCTTTGAGTGAATGTTCAGACATTGATATCCTATTTTATAAGTAACCGCCGGGGAGGCATTCTCTTGACACGGGCCTACATGGTCTCATAGCTGCTCTGTGATTTAGAATAATTGCGTTATTGCTGTAAGATTTACTGTTATTGCTCTGCTGGAAAAACACCCTGGGACTCTACTGTAGTTCAACAGTCTCCTCAGAAGGAATATAAGATTTTTATGTCTTCAACGTATTCATTATTCACCGTTTCTTTTTATTCAAATAATAACAGCTAAAACTACTGGGATGAAGCCTTCACCTCTGTGGCCCAAAACAAACAGAGTGTTTATATAGTCTTTTGGGCCACTCACAGTCAGTCATACAGCCCGTTCAAAACTTCACTGCATCCTTGTAGCAGAGGTCTAATCATTATTCAAGGTTCAATTGGGTTGCGGTGCTCGAGGGTTGGGTTTCTCTCACCTTATGCAAGTGCTGAGAACCAAAGGTGAACCTGTCTTTGGTCTACTGTGCACCGAGATGAATCAGACAACCCTGAGGGGCTCGGAGAGGCTCGCCCCAACACACTCTGTTCCCTAATGGATGTTGTCATGACGCAAGCCCCACCAAGCTCCGATGTATGACATTTGTCAGTACTCACACATCACAAGGCATTCAGAGCGTCCATGACACCTCTGGAAGCAGTTATTCCAAAGTTGCTCAAATAGATGTTAGTCACTTTTGTTCTGTGTGTTTATGTGACGGCCATGTTGAAGACAACACTTCTCCCACAACGGGCTCTCTATTTCTGGCAGACTCAATGTGTTCTCCTATTAAACATCTCTCTTATGCATTACCACAGCTATGTTGACCTCATGAGGTATTTGTTTTGGAGGCTTGAATGAGAGCCTTACCAGAAGAGTGATCCTCTCTTTTATTCCCTGATAGATAGGAACAAATCTCTAAGGGAATAGGCCTGGACCTCACTTATCTCTGGTCCTCTGCAGACAGGATACTGTATTTCATGTTGGCTGGAAACAAATTGGGGAGCATTGTTTAAGAAAGTTTTATATTTAAAATTGTGTGTGTGTGTGTGTGTCTGCAGAAGTCTAAGTAAGTTTTATACGTGTAAATATGTGTTCAGATGTGAACAATATTATGCACATTCTCTTTCTGTCTACCTCTGTCTCTCTTTCACACACACACCCACACATGCAGATACATTAAGTCGAATCATTTAAGTCGCATTTACTTTAACATATCCTACCACAATTATACACTTTCACCATAGTCTGTATTTTGCATTCGGAGGTCTACATCCCCACTCAGCCAGCGCTAACTGTCCCGTCTCTTGTGTTTGTGACGGAAGCACACATTCCATCTGTGGTGAGCGCGGAGGAAGAGGAAGGAGGGGAGGAAGAGAGGATGCCAGGATCCCTCTGCTGGAATCCTTACTGCTGAGCGCCATGTGGTTGCTGCGACGCAGCTGGCTCCTCCAGCGCCTGTGTGTGTGTGTGTGTGTGTGTGTGTGTGTTAAGAGAGTCTGTGGCGGCACCGGGTCGTGTTTCCAGAACAACAGCGGGCCAAACCACACAAGAGACGCCTCCTCCTTCTCCTCCTACTGTGTGTGTGTGTACCAAGCCTTCACGCTGAGTGTCATTCTGGTGGGCTGACCGAATAACGCTGCCGAAATGTTTTCTTTTCAAGGCCGTGAATATGTGAACAACTCTAAGTAGCTGGGTTTTGTTCAGTCTGTAATGTTCTCAAAACCTTTATGGATAGAATAGGGGGTTACTGTAGAGAAACCAGAGCCATCTTGAATGAGCTGCTTTTTGAAAACAAGAGCGAAACAAGAGCGTCCTCCACGCTCATAAATGCTGATTCTGACTGTGACTTTCAAAAAAAGATAATAAAATATAATCAGAATGTATTACGGGTCGCTGTGAGACTCTGATCTAAAGCTGATGATAGTATTTGCCTCTGCCATCACACTGATTTCACATTGCACTGCCACACTGCAAGCTGTTATCGCTAAACTCCCTCTGGTGTAGCTCCAAATCAGAGGTGACATTCTGTGTCTTTTCCCCCTCTGACTTTCTGCTGCTTTGTAATCAAGTGGAGTTGACACACGGAGGGCGGGCCTGCTGTAATGCCGTAATGCATCGGTTAACACTTCAGGGCGGCAACGTCAACGGAGGCAATCGAAAAGGGCAAGGGGTGGCGGCAGAAACAAGATTGGTTTGCCGTCGAACCTCCTGGAGAGTAATGATATTCCAACTGTTTTTGTAGCGCCGTGAGTGTGCGTTCGAATAATTCCTGCAGAGGTCAGCCATAATGACTGCCCTGCACTTGGACCACAAGTGAGCTCGCCTAACTTACAGCAGAACAGGGCAAGACAGTAACACGAGGATGGCTGATTAAATATTGATTTGTGTTTTCGGCTGCTCCTTCATAAAAATTCAAAGTCCTTCCCTGAAGTTGTAAACATACATAGTTTTGCAGCTGTTCATCTGTTGCAAAACCCTTTTTTGTGTGAAATGGTGTGCTGCGTTAGAAGTCGATATTGTGTGTGACCATTCGCTTTTTTTCTGCATCATAAATGCTATAAATGGTGTTGAATTTATCCTCATGGCATAGTTAAAGTACGTATAAGTACGAAGTAAGCCTTTAATCCTGTGACACTCCCACATGATACCGCCACACCATTTTCAGACTTTAGTAGTGATGCTCACTCTAACTCCCTGGCCACAACATTTGCCGGAATAATCTTTATGCAACTTAGAACCGGATATTATATAATGTTTCCCCTTTAAAAACAGACTCCCTGTCACACAAGAATATGCACACTAGAACCTGTTTTCTGCATGTCTCTTCAGACAAACATTTCCAGCTTTGATTTATACCTCAAGTCTGTGCACTATTTGTCAGATACACAGAAAAACAGAGTCGGGCTGGGCATTGAAATACTTAGGACAAGACGCCGCACAACAACCTACCATAGCATAACATAAAATAACATAACATTACATATAAGTTCTTGTGATGAGGCAGCCATTTAGCGTTAGCGAGGAAATGGGCAACAAGTTTTAGAGACATCTGCTTTACACTGACTTAAAAAGCGTGCCTATATTTAATTTATATACCATCTTGAGTGGAGCTGATGTGTACTGCAGACAACATATCTCTGCAGGCGTGTAAAGCCTCCTCTGGCACTGCCCTCCAATAGCCAATTGGTTTCACCTTTTCCCACATAAAAGATGATGAAAATGAAATGGAAAATTATGTACTATGAAATTACTCATTACAGCAAGAAATTAACTAAACACACCGGGATATCAGGATATCAACCACAACCATAATATTTCGTAGGCCTAATCATAATTCATGTGCGCACTGTACTGTAACATTGAGGCGAGAATAAATTATATCAAATAAAAGGATGTCAAATTATACTTCTTAAGGTGCTGTGGTGCAGAATGCACACATTTCTTTCCTTCTCCCCTGTAATTTTCCATCAGCATTGTCTATATAGTACAGATGAGTCATCATTCAAATGATGTCTTTGTTATCCAGGAGCTCCTTGAGCCATCTGTGATTCCTTCCCACCTATCTCATTAACCCGTCGTTATTCCTTGCCTACACAACACCACACCTGCCAGCATTTAATCCTGTCTAAACCCGTAACTGTATGTTTGCGCAGTCTCTCTTGGCCTGTACCAGTACAAGTTCAAGCCATAATAATAATAATAATAATAATAATAATAATAATAATAATAATAATAATAATAATACACATTATTTGTATAGAATCTTTCATACAAAACCATGCAACTTAACAACAACAAAAAATAACTGCAAAAATAAATGACATGCAGAGTGATCCACATAAGAATAGACATCAAATATATAAAACATAAAAACTATCCTGACTGTGGATGAGCCTTCCCCTCAGTCTAGTTTGGGAAACTGAAACAGGATGAGCCTTCCCCTCAGTCTAGTTTGGGAAACTGAAACAGGATGAGCCTTCCCCTCAGTCTAGTTTGGGAAACTGAAACAGGATGAGCCTTCCCCTCAGTCTAGTTTGGGAAACTGAAACAGGATGAGCCTTCCCCTCAGTCTAGTTTGGGAAACTGAAACAGGATGAGCCTTCCCCTCAGTCTAGTTTGGGAAACTTAAACAGGCGCTGTCTGGTATCCTTCATCTCACACATCTACAATCTACACAAACTCTACACAATCTACACAAATTCTACACAATCTACACAAACTCTACACAATCTACACAAATTCTACACAATCTACACAAACTCTACACAAACTCTACACAAACTCTACACAAACTCTACACAAACTCTACACAAACTCTACACAAACTCTACACAATCTACACAAACTCTACACAAACTCTACACAAACTCTACAATCTACACAAACTCTACACAAACTCTACACAAACTCTACAATATACACAAACTCTACACAAACTCTACAATCTACAACCTTCACTATTAAACTCTACAATCTTCACTATTAAACTCTGTGTAAATCTAACATTTATTTGTATCTTCATGTGGCCAGAATGTGTACAACTGTTAGCAGAACACAGACACCATGAGGCAGGATTTCAGGGCAAATCTGGTGAGAATACTAACAACACGAAAACAAGATGGGACCTGAAACACCACTCTATTCATTCTGGTTTCCCCATCTCTCTCAATCAGCCTCCATTAAAGCAGGCTACTCTCTTTGCGGTTCAACTCTTCCTGAAACATCACAGCATCCCAAGAAGACAGTGTCTCACTGTTGTACCAGTGGCTGGAGAGTCCCTCGTAAGGTAGGCAGCGTACACAAGGGAGGGTTATTCTAAAGCCAGAGGGATTGTCTTTTGTTCGGAGACCCATTAACCGTAAACCTAACTGACTCAGAGAGGAGATAAACCCCAGCTGATAACACACAGCCACTCTTCTAATCAATGCCCCCCCCCCCACACACACACACACACACCCACACATACACATGCACACACACACACACACACATACACACACACACACACACACACACACACACATTCTCACACACATTCACACACACACACACACACACACACACACACACACACACACACACACAACACATACACATGCACACACACACAAATAGACACAAAGTCACCATGCCAGTGCACACAAAACACAGCCGCACTCCCACACACTCAAAGCCAGTACACAGGCATCCGCAGTGAGATACCTACACCATATACTCCACACATCAGTGTTTTGTCCTTGCTACAAACATGTATAAGCTTATGACATGGAGATAGGAGGCAGTTACACAAGAAGAAAGCCATATTACATCAGTTCTGTAAGAGAAAGGGATATTACATCAGTTCTGTTAGAGAACCATGGCATCGCCTCAGTGTCAGGAATCAGTCCCAGTAGTCTTCAGCATCCATGAATGAGAATTTAGTATTACAGTATTATACTATTACAGTAGTCACATTCCTGCACTTTTTTTTCTATTTCTTATGTAAAATAGTATTTATTGTTACACAAGGTCTCTTCTGCTCGTAGCTTGATTCTTTCTCCCTTGTCCGTTGCTTTGGATTAAAGGGTCTGCTAAATGATAACATTTAAATGTAATGATCTTGTATGCAACACGACAGGCAGTAAAGACTAGGGCTAACAAAACCACAGGCTAGCATTTGGCTAACAAAACCACAGGCTAGCATTGGGCTAACAAAACCACAGGCTAGCATTTGGATACGCAAAACACCGGCTAGCATTGGGCTAACAAAACCACAGGCTAGCATTTGGTTACGCCTTGTAAATCCCCTCAGATGTATTTTTTGCATTAAATTAAAGCGTTTTTAGATTGTAAGGTTTTTTTTTTTTTTTTTAAAAGAAGCAAATTACATGTCTGTACAAACACGACCCTCCAAGGAGTGGGGTCTAGCATCTTTTTTTTCAGTCAAGAGCTCTCCCGGGATATTTGCATAAATAGGATTCGATTGGCCTGTGTAGATATTTGTAAAGTTTAACTTTTCAAATAATCTAAAGTTCAACTTTTCAAATAATATAAAGTTGAACTTTTCTCATCTTTCTACCACGAGCAAAGCGAAGCATCAGAGCAAAAACTCAGTTTGGCAATGCATAAAGTCACCCCATTCAAAGTGAATGAGAAGCGCTTCCATTGAAGCCTCCAACGCGTGTGAAAGGACTATAATGTGCTGACCTCCATGCATTGTGAAGAAGGAGAGATGGCCAAGAAACAACCAAAGACAAGACGGTCTGAAGAGCAAATATTTAAAAAAGAAGTTATGTGAACAGGCAAGGGCGAAGACCCACGTTTACATTGGAAAGGCGTTTCAATAGTGGAGAGAGCAGCCTGTGTTCCAGAGGAAGGTTGTGTCCTTTCATAACCCTGTCTGTCCTGTGTGTGTGTGTGTGTGTGTGTGTGTGTGTGTGTGTGTGTGTGTGTGTGTGTGTGTGTGTGTGTGTATGTGTGTGTGTGTGTGTGTGTGTGTGTGTGTGTGTGTGTGTGTGTGTGTGTGTGTGTGTGTGTGTGTGTGTGTGTGTGTGTGTGTGTGTGTGTGTGTATGTGTGTGTGTGTGTGTGTGTGTGTGTGTGTGTGTGTGTGTGTGTGTGTGTGCTAGTTTAATATGGGGTAGAGACACTTGGATGAAGATGCTCAAGATTCTAGTCAGTTGTAAGTAAGTAAGTAAGTAAGACTTTATTTATATAGCACATTGCATACAAAAGTTGCAATTCAAAGTGCTTTACATAAAATCAATAAAGGCAAGCAGCAGGAGCAATACATGGAGTGAAAGATAAATAAAAATGATCAACATCGTATTAGAACC
>NC_137912.1:3775884-3780884 GCF_963457725.1 Sprattus sprattus | reverse complement strand
TTATGAATGACGGTGACGTGGTTGCAGACCGTTTATTTGCGTCAAACCTGGTTCAACTTTCAGAGCACAACGCAACGCTTGTCAACGCCAGGTTAGCTTGTCCTAGGAACATTTCAGGTATTCTGACCAGTCAAAGCAGTAAGATTCTTAAGGGGCCAGGAATAGGGCTCATTACTTAGCAACATGACCGAGCTTTGGCTGAGTCATAGAATTATTATGGTCTGAGCGTTGGGTTAAGTTTTGTGACTGCTGTGCGTCATTTTCTGTGTGATCCCGTAAATATAAATTTGAACGTGAATTATATGAATATAAACCCAGGTAACATGGTTATTATCAACACGTTTTAGATGGTCTTACATTTATGATATCTGCTATGTTGTTTAACTTAAGCACTTATTACGCAATAGTGGTATCCAAGATTTAACGTGCTGCTGACACTCCCTACTCTGTGACCATTTGATTTAACCCGATGCATCACTTAGTTCAGAAGAGAGTCTTCCCCTGCTGCTGATGCTCTCTACTCTGTGGCCATTTGAAAGTTCAATCTCCCTCCCTCAGTTTTTTGCCCCGACTAAAAAAACTGTTTATCAACAGCCACAGCTGTGGTCCAGGCCAGGGGTCAGCTTGTCACTTCATATAGATTGTGAGTTTATCATGACTCCAGCACCGTGTGTGAGTGAGTGTGTGTGTGTGTGTGTGTGTGTGTGAGTGTGTGAGTGTGTGAGTGAGTGTGTGTGTGAACCATGTGTGAATGTGTGAGTGTGTGAGTGTGTGAGTGAGAGAGTGTGTGTGTGTGTGTGTGTGTGTGAGTGTGTGTGTGTGAGTGTGTGTGTGGACTGTGTGTGAGTGTGTGAGTGTGTGAGTGAGTGTGTGTGTGTGTGTGTGTGTGAGTGTGTGTGTGTGAGTTTATCATGACTCCAGCAGTGCCCCCTCCCCAGGCGCTACAACTCCAATATCACAACAGAGTTGGCAGAGTGCAGAGCTCTGGAGAGATAAGTAGATTTTCTGAGGAGCAAAACACTTTGATCTTCAAACTGGCCTGACTCAAAGAGATAACATGATCAAAAACAAAAAAAGGCCTGTGGCTATTGGGGCAAGCTTTTTTAAGGAGGGTAGTTAGTCATTGTCCCGCTCGAGGAGTTAAATACTTCATTAAAACACATTGGAGTGTCGAATGGCTGTTACTCGAGTGATTCTATTCACTCTCTGACCCCAAGAGAACTCCCACCAAGAAGAGAGATCCCGCAGATACCACACCAACGATCCCAAAACAATGGAGCTCTATTCTTCCGAACATCACATATTTATCAGGATATAGAATGGTGGTGATGTCACAACAGAGAGACTTTAGAAGGTGGCTTTACTGCCTCAGTAACCAGTCATTAAAGCACTCTTTTCCCAGCAGGCCATTCACCAATGCCGACACTGCACATGAAGAGCAATGACAACACAGGCATCTCCTGTGAGAAGCAAATCTAAACGGAAATTTATAGAGTTTGTGATGTAGGTTGTATGTCAACTCTGTCAATATTGTTTTAGGGCTATATAGATCTATTTGTGTGTGTGGTACCACTGTTTCCTGAGACTGTTTGGCTTTGCAATAACTAATGTAACTTTTTACCATCATGCTATTCTACTGCTTACCTTTCGGCTACATACAAATCATGTACACACTACTTACACAATACTAGAACCATGGAAAATGAATATCATTAAAGGACAATAAAGGTGCATCTTAGTTCATTGGGAAGGCACTATGAGTGTGGGTGAAGTACTGAGGTATTGGTTTATGAGTGTGTGTGTGTGTGTGTGTGTGTGTGTGTGCGTGTGTGAGAGTGTGTGTGTGTGTGCATTCAGTGCGTGTGTGTGCGTGCGTGTGCGTGCGTGTGCGTGCGTGTGCGTGTGTGTGAGTGTGTGTGAGAGTGGGTGTGTATGTTTGTGTGTCTGTACGTGTGCATGTGCGTGTGTGTGTGTGTGTGTGTGTGTGGGTGTGTGTGTGTGTGTGTGTGTGTGTGTGTGTGTATGTGTGTATTGGTGTTGGGATTTGGGAGTAAGGCAGCCTGCGCTCTTAGGGTCTGTGCATGTGGAACATACAGCATCTCAGTGCATTATTCATTGCTCACGTCAGCTCACGTCAGCTCACGTTTCTCACCCCCCCCCCCCCCCCCCCCCACTCCGCCCCCCCCCCCCCCCCACCATCTCTCAACATGACACAGAAAATGTTGAAGTGAAGTCACTGCATAATAAACCCAAGCAGTATAGACACAAGGCTTTCATCCCAGGCATTGTATCTTAGCTGGAACATTCTTTCTGTTATCTCTGTCCCTAGGCATTGTCAGGGTACAGATGCCTTTCATGCTCCATAGGGGGGCATAGGGCAACGACACAGCACGCATGGCTTCCATCTAGCTGGACTCAATCTAAGGCTTTTGCATTATCATCTGTCATTATTGGCAAGGACACTTTTATCTGGTTATATCCTCCTGGGAACCAAGAAAAAAAAGTGTCATCCAATTTCTCTTTTTTGGTGATTTCCTAAAAAAAAAACATGTCCACTACAGAGGACAAAAGTCTATGGGTTGGTTCTCAGGAGGTTGCGATCACCCATGCTGAAGAATACATGCAGATCGCTTAACTCTATCTAAGGCTTTTGCATTATTTTTCTAAGGCTTTTGAAATACTGTATTATGTCATTATTGGCAAGGGCACTTTTATCTGGTTATATCCTCCAGGGAACCAAGAAAAAAAAAGTGTCATCCAATTTCTCTTTTTTGGTGATTTCCTTAAAACACAAGTCTATGGGTTGGGTCTCAGGAGATTAAGATCACACATGCTCAAGAATACATGCAGATCGCTTATAGGGACTGCATTGCTGTTTTAAATTGGAGTTTTGTAAGAGCTCATCGTATACAGGTTGTATATATACAGCCGCGGAAAAAATTAAGAGACCACTTCATTGGGAACATTGTCAGAGCAAAAGGAAGCAAGTTTTTCTTCCGGGACAACGTTGTACTTTGCCTGGCTGAGGTTTGTAAAAGACCATAAGGATTGAACCAAAGCGGACTGGAAGGTCTCCTAGTTCGTCTTCTCTGATGAGTCCAATTTTCAGCTTTGCCCAACACATGGTCGTCTGATGGTTAGACGGAGACCTGGAGAGGCCTACAAGCCACAGAGTCTTGCACCTACTGTGAAATTGGACTCATTAGAGAAGACGAACTAGGAGACCCTCCAGTCGGCTTTGGTTCAATCCTCATGGTCTTTTACAAACCTCAGCCAGGCAAAGTACAACGTTGTCCCGGAAGAAAAACTTGCTTCCTTTTGCTCTGACAATGTTCCCCAACTCTGAGAAGTGTTTTTTCCAGCAGGGCAATGCTCCGTGCCACACAGCCAGGCCAGTAAAGGTGTGGATGGAGTATCACCAGATCAGGACCCTGTCATGGCCAGCCCAATTTCGAGACCTGAATCCCATAAAAAAAACTCTGAAATGTGATCAAGAGGAAGATGGATGGTCACAAGCCATGAAAAGAAGCCGAGCTGCTTGAATTCTTGCGCCAGGAGTAGCATAAAGTCACCCAACGGCAATGTGAAAGACTGGTGGAGAGCATGCCAAGACACATGAAAGTTGTGATTTTAAATCAAGGTTATTCCACCAAATATTGATTTCTGAACTCTTCCTAAGTTAAAGCATTAGTATTGTGTAGTTTAAAAATGAATATGAGCTTGTTTTCTTTGCATTATTCAAGATCTGAAGACACTGCATCTTTTTTGCAATTTTGACCAATTGTCATTTTTCTGCAAATAAATGATCTAAATGACAATATTTTTATTTGAAATTTGGTAGGAATGTTGCCAGTAGGTTATAGAATAAAACTAAAATGTACATTTTACTTTAACACATACCAATAAATAGTAAAACCAGAGAAACTGATAATTTTGAAGTGGTCTCTTATTTTTTTCCGCGGCTGTATATGTGCATGAAATATGCTATAAAGACAAGTGGACACACACACACACACACACACACACGTAGACTGCACAGAGGCTTCCAAACATACCTGATCCCATTCCCTCACTCAACAAGCACAAACACTCCTGACAACATTCACTCATAACGTCCTCACTAAAAAGCATATCAGACTACGTTCTTATGTTGGTAATTATGACACAGACTGGTAGCTGAAACTCAAGCCCCATGTCTGTAGTTGATTTAACGATGTCAGTGAGAGTTCATGCAGAAGAGTAGCAATCTCTTCCGCATCAGAGACGCTCACATCTGGGTGGGTGGAGGCACAAACAAGCAGGAACTCAGATGGGAGCGTGTAGGTTATGCGTAGGGTTGTTTATGGTTGTTATGAACAACGTAAAATGAATAAAAGTAAAAATGTGTATACATTGTAAGTCGCTTTGGATAAAAGCGTCTGCTAAATGACTAAATGACTAAATGACTAAATGTAAATGTAATGAATATTTGTACAGAGCATAGTGTGATATATTCAAGCTCATGCATGACCCAGAGGAGGGAAAGATGGTTTGTAAAATCTTAAAACTATGTGAACACGAAAAAAAATGCATATGAAGGAAAAAACACAGCTCACATGTTCAATTTCTTAAACCAGTTACAATAAAACAGAGTGAATATTAGTGGAAGAACGTCATTATTGTCATCATTAAGTTTTTGCTGTACAAAGTTGTCAGATCACAGTAAAGGCTATATTGTGGTGTGTTTTGTTATGTTCCATGTAAGCAAAGTAGAAGGAGATAACTGATGACACCACAAACACATGCTGTTCCCAGACACACACACACACACACACACACACATGCTGTTCACAGGCACACACACACACACACACACACACACACACACACACACACATGCTGTTCACAGGCACACACACACAGGCCCCTCTACTCTAGCACGTGGAGGCAGTGTACCACCCCCTGAATCGCTTACACATCTCATTATCTCCAGTGTTTCCACACACACTCCCACAGACACA
>NC_137912.1:3745884-3748384 GCF_963457725.1 Sprattus sprattus | reverse complement strand
AAACTAATTTAGCTGGCCCAGTGCTGGTATTCATTTCCAACGTAACCTACACAGTACCAGAAAACATCCAATCAGTATCTAATGTGATGTTGCAGTGAACATTGGCCCCCTCTAACACTGGCGTCAGACTGATTGCAGTGTTCAAATTGGGCAAGCCTTTTGTTTATTTACTGTGCTGATTATTTAGAGGAACTAGGAAGTGCTGGGCGGAAGACAGAAAAAAAGAAGTTGTTCTGAAGGTGAGGAGAGTTTCGTTGTTGATTACTACACAAGTCATGGTGAAATCCAATCACTTTCAGAACCACACGCACACAAACACACACACACACACACACACACACACACACACACACACACACACACACACACACACACACACACACACACACATACACACGCAAACACACAGACACACACACACACAGACACACACACACACACAAACACACATACACACACATGCACACACACTCCTGTTCATGGCCAGGGTGATTTGAGGGATCTATAAAAGGACTGTTTTTGTTTTTTTTTGCTTCACCCAGTCTTTGACCTTTTTGACTTTGAGAGTCTTTAACAATCAGTTATATTTCCTAATGTACAAGAATATCAGGACAAAAATCTGTTAACATGTTATTTAACAGTTTATAATTCAAAAACAGTCAGTAAATAATCCATTAACTATTTACAGTAATGCATGTCAGTCCCAGCTGGCAATTATTAGCCTAACCTAAAACATCCATAATCTATTATGACTAATAATCTTGTTTTTTTTAATAACCATGACCCTTACACGTAATGTTTGTTCATGTTGCTGGCTTATTAACATTCCTATATGGAGAGATACACACACAGATCCACATGGGTCTCCAAAGGGAATCTCTAATAATAATCAGGAAAACTTGCTAAGCTATCCCAAACATCACATTGTGATCACTACTGAGCTGAGTTGATGCTAACTGAAGAATAAAAGTACCATGGAAACGGGCCATTGAAATAAATTGGGACCAGCTGGGATAAGTTGCTTCTGATAAAAATTAAAGTTGTTCCCTTCATATTTGTGTGATCTTGTCATGGTCTATGCCCCACTGGTGTGCATCAGAATCAACTCAGCATGGGCCTGACAACAAATGAGCTGCTATTGTACTGAGGGGTAATGCTTTGAGTGAAGAGGTCTGTTCTGTAGAAACTCATTGTAATGTGCAGTATTAATTAGTAGTCACACAAATAGAACCTCTATCTGATGAAGGATTGTCTGGTTCAGTAGAGGCACCTAGTGTGTGTGCCCCATCGTATATTGTGTGATTGTTCTAATGATCTTGTTTGCCAGGCAGCATTTTGGTAATCACGACCAGACCTCACTGAGACCCAGCAATGGCGCTTGAAAGCTTCTTGTTTGTTTTCTGCTTGTATGTGGAACACATATATGTTCCAAGAAGTCTTGATGCTCTGATAGCTTTAGTCTACCGTGTCAAACAGGGAAATCACCATACGTTCTGGGTGGCTTGGAAGGGGGTTGAATGTGTAAATAGTTCCTCTGTGTGTGCTGCCCAAAGGTGGTCCTGATGTGTGTTTTGTGAAGAGGTTGTCACATGCTCTGCTGGACATGTTAAAGTGGGGTGCCGTTGTGGGTTCTCCGGGCGGATGTTTGGAGTGATGGGGCATGACGGGGCTGTGAGGGGGCACTTCACCAGGGACACCAGTGACACATCCCAAACATCACATTGTCATCATATCGTTGTAGCAATAGCATTTCAGTCACTTTCATTACAGTGCAAAAGCCTAATAACTACTCAGCTCTTTTTTTATATATCTGTTTCCATACTGTGTTATATCTGTAGTACTTATGTTATGTGTAGTACTTAGTGTGTTTCTTTGTTCTATGTTTTATGTTATGTGTAGTACTTACTGTGTGTGTATGTATGTTTTTTCTGTTTTTCTGTTTACTGTATGAACCCATGCAACAGAGCAAATTTCAGGTAGGCGTACACCTACTTGACAATAAATCTGTTTCTGATTCTGATTCTGATCTCAAGCACTTTGTCTCCTGGACCTCTCTTCTTTCCTCCATCTCATTTGGCCTGTGTGTGTGTGTGTGTGTGTGTGTGTGTGTGTGTGTGTGTGTGTGTGTTGTGTGTGTGTGTGTCTGTGTGTGTGTGTGTGTGTGTGTGTGTGTGTGTGTGTGTGAGTCTCCTGGACCTCTCTTCTTTCCTCCATCTCATTTGGCCTGTCTCTCCCCCACGGCCTCTCTCCGTGTTGGTGTGTGTGTGTGTGTGTGTGTGTGTGTGTGTGTGTGTGTGTGTGTGTGTGTGTGTGTGTGTGTGTGTGTGTGAGTCTCCTGGACCTCTCTTCTTTCCTCCATCTCATTTGGCCTGTCTCTCCCCCACGGCCTCTCTCCGTGTGTGTATGTGTGTGTGTGTGTGTGTGTGTGTGTGTGTGTGTGTGTGTGTGTGTGTGTGTGTGTGTGTGTGTGTGTGTGTGTGTGTGAGTCTCCTGGACCTCT
>NC_137912.1:3728384-3730884 GCF_963457725.1 Sprattus sprattus | reverse complement strand
ATAACAATAATTCCAGTTCCATCAGTCCCCCAATTGAGCATATATATGCTCACACAATAATAACCAGGCAACAGCCAATCAGGGCAGGACACATCGAAATATGTTACAGATAGGGATGACACAATTTAACAGTGGAATATCTATTTTGCAGTTCCATCAGTAGTTATCTTGTGAACACACAGAGCCCACATGCAGAGTCCTTCTGCCATGTTCTCTGGGTGGGTAGTCTCTACCATGGCAAGACGTGCTGAATCAGGTGTTGAAACACCAAGCACGTGGATGGCCAGTTGATGGGTTCAGGTTTCCTTTGTGGTCACAGGGTTGTCAAGAGTCCTTTTGTTTAGGCTGAGTGTGTATCTCTGAGGAGAGCTGAACAGTCCATGGCCATCTCAGGGTCCTGAGATTCTTGGCTGCGGGTACTTATCAAGTCTCACATGAGAAGCCAACAAAAGCATGAGGTGTTTGGAGAACATTAAAGCATTTGCATTTGACTGTGATATGGGGGAGGGGTAGGGGTGTTTGGTAACAGGAAATGAAATGACTACTTCATGAGTGAAGGCACAGGCATGGTAAAATAAAATGGAAGGTTGGACCAAACAAAGACAAATAGCACAAGACATTGACAAAATAAAATAAAAAGGAATACAGGAAACAAAATAGCACAGTAGGGAGATCTCACATCAAACAAAAGACAACATAAAATATTGCAGATAAGTCACAACAAGCCTTGTTTAGGCTGAGTGTGTATCTCTGAGGAGAGCTGGACAGTCCATGACCTCAGCCGGAGCCAAAAACACCCGGGACACAGGGAGGTGTTAGATAGGGTGTGTTGATGGCTGCAGATGGGCAGGGGAGGGGTAGTCTTCTCCTAAAGTGTTGTGTGTGATCTCAGGGTCCGCATGAGAAACCACAACAGTATGAGGGGTTTTAGAGCCATTCAAACATTTGCATTTGACTGTGATATGGGGGAGGGGGAGGGGTGCTTGGTAAAAGGATTCTGCAAGATTACTTAAGGGGTCAAGGCACATGGCTTGGAGTAAATAAAAATAAAGGTTGAAACAAACAAAGACAAATAGCACACGACTCTGACAAAATAAAATAAAAAGGAATACAGGTGGAACAAACAAAGAAAACATAAAATAGTGTCAGCAGATAAGTCACAACAAGCCTTCAAATCCCCTATATGATAGCTTGGAAGCTATCACCTTTGAAAAGTAAATACAAGTTAAAGCAAGGCATTGTCAGACTTAAATCATACCAGACAATAAACAAAACAGTCAAAAGTCATATACCAGACAATAAACAAAGCAGTCAAAAGTCATATGAACAAAACAGTCAAAAGTGGTCAAAAGTATGTCACACTAAAATCTCACTCAGTCAGAGAGTGGCATTGAAGTCATTCATCCATCGGCTGGGAGTCGTGTAAGTACATTCATTCATCGGCTGGCCAGCCCACACACACACACACACACACACGTACACACACGCGCGCTTGCGCAGTTGTTCACTCAGAACACGCGTTGTCTGACTCGCGTGGAAACACAGACAAGAGAGCGCTTGCGCAGTTGTTCGCTCGGAATACGCGTTGTCTGACTCGTGGGGAAACAAAGACAAGAGAAGTTAATAATCTGGTTACAACATGTAGGCAACACAGAACACAGAGAGTAAGCAGAAGTCTGCCTCCTCAACATTCACTGGCTTTGTGTGACTACCAGGCAGATCACTTGAACAGCGAGCTCATTTGATTTTACTTAAAAAGGGGCATTCCAACATATTGTGGGCCCAGCTAATGTGTCTATACATTTACGTATGTGTTTCCGTAAAGGCATCTTATTTCCATGTATCTTAAACATATACACCCAGGATGAAGGCTTTGTTAAAAGTCTTCACCCCTCTCCTTCTAACTGACTAAGTTAGATCAATTTAGACAATAGGATAGATGGGGCTGTTTGAATCACTACTGATAGTCAAGCCTGGCCACTTTAAGAACAAAGACAACACAGATGGACGCACACAGGCTTACACAACGAACATGAAACACGGAACAGACAAACATATCATGCTGAAACAAACCAACCGAAACCGACTCTTCCTGGTCCTTATAATGAATAGTAAGTCAATTATAGCGAACGGGACTTTTTCTATGTGCAGAGGCCGGTTAAGCAGATGAGAGACCTCTTTCATATCCGTACAGTAACCAGTTTATTTAACCGAAAGCTTACAATGGTAGACTTCTCAATTTGTAAAGCGTTACAAACAGAGCCAGTGCCGCTCCCAAGACACAGTTCGTCTCGCACTCGTGCCTTCCCAATAACAGCGCCGACACAGTGCTTTTAAGAATGCATAGGTCTATTAAACGCCGAATGATAAAAACGTCCGAGACTGTGTATGTAAAACACGCCTCGATCACGTTTACTAGTCCGCGCGGCACAGTGTTTAACCTAAAACACGCGCTACAGTCACGACCCTAGTACAACGTCCGGAACGATAACGTTGTTAA
>NC_137912.1:3713384-3725884 GCF_963457725.1 Sprattus sprattus | reverse complement strand
AAGGCACACCACTGTGAATGCCAGATGTTACACATCTGATATGAAAACATTACTCATGAACAAAGGGTCTGACATCTGGTAAAGTTATTACCAATAAATCATGCCATGACAGTATGCTGTTCCCAATGGGCATGAGAGCATGTTGCAAACAAAACACATCTACAAACAAGACTTCGAGCTAAGCATTTTTTTACTTTAGTTCTCTTGCACAGAAGTGTTGTATTTTGTGTGTGTGTGTGTGTGTGTGTCTTGCACAGAAGTGTTGTATTGACGCCCTGTCTCAAGTGCGGAGTGTTACTGAATGACAGTGGGGATTCCTGTGGGAACCGTGGCATCTGTAACCGCAGACATGACATGTTTGGGTCCAGGCACGGTCCATAATCACATGGCGACAGACTAGAGTGTCTATGGGATATGGTTGTTAACAAAGTCATCAAACTGTATATCCAGTCATTCTAGACTGCTGGTGACCTTCCAAGAACCTAAGAAATAGGAATACACTGAATGTAAGTATACCATCTTCACTGTATGAGTGCCTGCTCAAACACACACACACACACACAAACACACACACACACACACGCTCATTGCGGTCCTTCACATAATGTACAGTCTACCTCTCCATGTTCCAAAAATATGGAAGTGCTCTTGCTTTACCTATATAGAATGTATACATATACAGCCGAGGAAAAAATTAAGAGACCACTTCAAAATTATCAGTTTCTCTGGTTTTACTATTTATTGGTATGTGTTAAAGTAAAATGTACATTTTAGTTTTATTCTATAACCTACTGGCAACATTCCTACCAAATTTCAAATAAAAATATTGTCATTTAGATCATTTATTTGCAGAAAAATGACAATTGGTCAAAATAGCAAAAAAGATGCAGTGTCTTCAGATCTCGAATAATGCAAAGAAAACAAGCTCATATTCATTTTTAAACTACACAATACTAATGCTTTAACTTAGGAGGAGTTCAGAAATCAATATTTGGTGGAACAACCTTGATTTAAAATCACAACTTTCATGTGTCTTGGCATGCTCTCCACCAGTCTTTCACATTGCCGTTGGGTGACTTTATGCTACTCCTGGCGCAAGAATTCAAGCAGCTCGGCTTCTTTTCATGGCTTGTGACCATCCATCTTCCTCTTGATCACATTTCAGAGTTTTTTTTATGGGATTCAGGTCTCGAAATTGGGCTGGCCATGACAGGGTCCTGATCTGGTGATACTCCATCCACACCATAAGGATTGAACCAAAGCGGACTGGAGGGTCTCCTAGTTCGTCTTCTCTGATGAGTCCAATTTTCAGCTTTGCCCAACACATGGTCGTCTGATGGTTAGACGGAGACCTGGAGAGGCCTACAAGCCACAGAGTCTTGCACCTACTGTGAAATTGGACTCATCAGAGAAGACGAACTAGGAGACCCTCCAGTCCGCTTTGGTTCAATCCTTATGGTCTTTTACAAACCTCAGCCAGGCAAAGTACAACGTTGTCCCGGAAGAAAAACTTGCTTCCTTTTGCTCTGACAATGTTCCCCAACTCTGAGAAGTGTTTTTTCCAGCAGGGCAATGCTCCATGCCACACAGCCAGGCCAGTAAAGGTGTGGATGGAGTATCACCAGATCAGGATCCTGTCATGGCCAGCCCAATTTCGAGACCTGAATCCCATAAAAAAAACTCTGAAATGTGATCAAGAGGAAGATGGATGGTCACAAGCCATGAAAAGAAGCCGAGCTGCTTGAATTCTTGCGCCAGGAGTAGCATAAAGTCACCCAACGGCAATGTGAAAGACTGGTGGAGAGCATGCCAAGACACATGAAAGTTGTGATTTTAAATCAAGGTTGTTCCACCAAATATTGATTTCTGAACTCTTCCTAAGTTAAAGCATTAGTATTGTGTAGTTTAAAAATGAATATGAGCTTGTTTTCTTTGCATTATTCGAGATCTGAAGACACTGCATCTTTTTTGCTATTTTGACCAATTGTCATTTTTCTGCAAATAAATGATCTAAATGACAATATTTTTATTTGAAATTTGGTAGGAATGTTGCCAGTAGGTTATAGAATAAAACTAAAATGTACATTTTACTTTAACACATACCAATAAATAGTAAAACCAGAGAAACTGATCATTTTGAAGTGGTCTCTTAATTTTTTCCGCGGCTGTATATCCAAACGCATTGTTTTCTGGCTGGTTACTATGGCAGCAGTGTATTTTCTTAAAAGTCTCAGATAGTTGCCGACCGCCACTTAGGCCTACAAACTGACTGCAGCTGTCCTGTTTTTATTTGAAGATGGAGAGCCCCTGATTGGTCGAAGCTGACCTGGGGCTGGGGCTGTGATTGGCTGTTGTCCAGAGACCTGTTGAAGTGGTTAGTGGGGGACTTCAGGAGGACAGGACCCAGGAGCTCTCAGATGCCTTTGGCATTCCCTGGCCTTAAGTAAATACAACCGCCATCGCATTGATATAGAGGGAGAGAGGGATGAAAAAGAGAAGGAGATGGGGGAAAAAAGGGCGAGAGAGGGGATGACAGAAAGCAAATGAGTGTGTGAGAAAGAAAGTGGGAGAGAGTGATAGAGAGCAAAACAGAGAGGGAGAGTACTTGTGTGTATGTGTATGAAAGAGAACGAGAATGAAAGAACAGGTGAGAGAGAGAGAGAGAGAAAGAAAGAGAGAGAAAGAGATAGATAGAGAGAAGGACAGGGATGGTGTGTGTGTGTGTGTGTTGCATTGTGGAGAGCACACCGCCAGCACCGCGCCAGTATTGACACGCCAAAGTGTTCTTTTGTCCTCTGCAAATAAAACCTTGAATCACCCCGGCTCGATCTATAAAACGGATGAATAAGCCTTCAGAAGAATGTGTTCGGTGCAAAAAGCCAGCCCTTCTTTCTTGCCTTCTCATTTGCAGCGCATAGTGTTGTGTTTGGTGAGCGGCCAGACATCACAGATCGCAAAGGTATCCAAACACAGACCGTTCTTCCCTCTTCCCACTGGGTGAGATGGATCAGACTGATGAGAGACAGAGAGAGAGAGACAGAAGGGGGAGAGAGAAAGAGAGAGAGAGAGAGAGCCAGAGAGAGAGAGAGAGCCAGAGAGAGAGAGAGGATGGATCAGACTCCTGGGTGATGTCAGGTAGGCAGTTAAAGTCATGGCTAGAGAGTAAAGGAAAGAAAGCCTCCACTGAAATCAGTTAAAGGGATGTTCATTTCCATGCCAGGACAACTATTAATAACACATACCTCATTCAGTCTCTTCACTAGCCATGTGGCATAGCCATCCTTTGTCCAGAGCCTGCACTCTGTGAGAGCAGACATCAGGTTATACGGGCTTAAAGGCTTACCTAACTGTCTCAGTCCTATCAGGTAGACGCCTATGACAACAGTGAGACATCTGTCTGAGCGGGGCTTTGCTAAGAACTGTAATATAGTTTCGTCATGGCTGTCTGCTAGGTTTCATAAAAATCCTGGTATCCGCCATGTCACTAATTAGATTAATATCCTGCTTTTTTGGTATAAGAAACAATGAGAAACTAAGAGTTTAAATACTGCACCTAAGCTGCATTGCTAGGTAAGGCTCATCTCATGGGCTGATGGACACAGTCTCCTAAGAATATGTGCTGCCACCTTGTGGTAGCAACAGCAGGATGTCGAAGGAGAAGAAAGAAGGAGGATTACAACAACAGGGATCGCTATGAATAAACATCCTCCAAAAAATGACAGAAAATAATTCAACTTCACACTAAATATGTGAATTTGCACATTTATTCCAACAGGACATATTTCAATATTAAAACAACAGAACGTCACCAACGCAAGCAGCAAAACACTGTCAGACCGTACAAAAATTCTTTAATGTTTTTGAGTACAAACTGTTCCTTGACAACACTGTATAACAATATTAATGATATTAATATAGAACTTTACATTTGGACAACAGAGTACAAAAGCTTCAGCATGAATGCTTTATAGTATCAAATAATATTTTATAAGAGACAATATGGCACATATAGTAACACCCAATGACGTCGATGTTGACTCTCCGAGAGAAAACAAAAAGTATCAAACATTTGACATTTTTGGAATGCTGTTCGGTATCCATGGCAACGTTCATAGCATTAGAAAAATGTCAAAATTGAAGCCTGTTTTTGAATACCAAAAGAGACTACAACACTTGGCAAAGAGTCATGGACTAAAAAAATGCTTCAAACACGACATGGATTAAAACAAACATAATCCACTCACCCACCCACAGCACAGCTCATATTTGCCAGCAAATATCTATACGACGGACAAACTTAAATGCAATAGTATTTTGCAGCAAATATTCTACGAGGGAGTTAGTGTTGGTAACATGCCAGGGACTCTCCTTTGCCACTGGGCTGTTTTAATTACTGCATTCACAGTTCACTGTTCAATCACTGTGGAATGAGTGTGTGAGAATGACCGAATCATGATAGGCACGTCAGTGTGGCACTGGACATCCTCTTGTGAGTGGATGCTCTGAACTACTTCACCCATTGACCCACGCAATGGTCCAAATTCACATTAATAAATGTGGATGGAAACCCAGCTAGTGACTGACTTTATGGGCAGACTTTGCTCTGGTGTGTACTGTGTGTGTGTGTGTGTGTGTGTATGTGTGTGTGTGTCCCATGACCCTTCAAGGCCCTAATCCATCTGCACCTGTCACAGATGCTGTCCGAGGTGCAGAGGGGCTGACACAGAGGAACATGTCTATTGGCTTGTTTTCACCCAGATGATCAAAACACTATTCATTCATTCATTCATTCATTCATTCATTCGAGAAGGCCAGATCAGAAGAGTTATAATCCTAATGTTAGAATGATCATGAATCATCATTGTTTTTTTTAGTTTTTTTTACATATACCTTGGCACACACCTGTACAATCAATATAGTAGTATAAAAAAATAACACACTCCATACACCAGGCTTCAGTTCCTATAGAAAAAGGATGAATTGTCACAATGTTTGTTTAGTTCAAAAGAGAAGGTTTGGCACATGAAACACAGACCCTGATGATCACTTGGCAACATTTCTCACAAACTCTATACTAAAACATCATCACTGAGATAAGAGCATTTATAATGCATCATTTTAAATGAATGTTAAACAGATTCAATACATTTTTTGTGATGGAACATTTGTTAATTTACAATTTGGCACAAAACTACAATTGTCATTTAAGTCAGTGGGTTACATTTTGACTTCCCTCAATACGTGTTGCGGTCCCATATTCAGATATACCTAAATTGTTATGGAGGAAAATTACGCTATACTTCCATATGTGTAGACTTATATAGGTGTTGCTGATGTGTCAGTACCCACTCAGGGCCAGTAGGGGGAGAACTTGGTAGAAAAAACACTCAATATCACATTGCCACACACACTTAAAACTAAGAAAGAAGTCAAATTCAACGATGTGATTTGCTTGTGAGATATTGATATCAAAATATTTCATATGGCTTCATTGTGAAATAGGTAGACGGCATTGTAAAACGTGAACTTGAAATCCAAACCGACACAGAAGTAAAAAAAATGCTGAGAAATGTAGCCTCACCAGCAATCTGCAAGATGGTTTCTTCACCAAAAGAGCACTTTTTAAGAGCCATGACATGGCCAGTTTGTGCTTGTCCCAAAGCTAACTCATCAATCTCAGTTCTGTCCTGAGACAGACTTAGACTTTGGGTGACACTTTACATTCAGGTTCCCTTCATCGACATTCAGTTGTTAACATCAACAAAACATAAAGTATAACATACATTTTACTATACTCAATATTTCTTTGTGTCAATTTCTTGCAAACCAATGCAATGGACGAGGTTAATTAAGATGTCTGCGATGTGAACTGAAATTCATTAGATAATATAAATGAACCACAAACTCCACTTAACTAAGGTAACCAATACTGAGAATTTGCTTAGAATTTGTTGTAAGTTAATAAATACACTGATGAATAACTAATGTTTTTGACTTGACTCTGACGGGAAGAGTTATAGAAGTTTGTTTATCAGAAACCAATGGTCTCTGCTCCCTTTTCTGCACTGAAAACAAAACATATTCTCGCCTGAAGCAGAAAAAAAACTTGAATTGGTGAGAGAAGAACAGAGTGGGCAAGTTCACTCGGCAATGACTAGTACCACCTTAAAACCAACCATACCGGTAGAAGTGAAGCACGATAACTTTTTTTTTTAAACCTTTTTAGACGTTTTGGTGGTTCGGGACATATCGTAATGCTTGATAGAGGATAGCAACTGTTCATTGGCACAAGAGCTAAAACACACATCTTTTGGAGTCAATGGAGGATTGTGTTACCACGCAAAGCAAAGCACTACGACATAAATATTCACAGTGTTAATTATCTATGCAGTATACTGAGGTACGTTGATGTGGGCAGACTTTTCATTTCTTTTGCTTGGCAGGAGTTTTTCCGTTATAGGACATCTATTTGCACAACCTTTTATTTCTCTGAACAAATCAACCAGAGTAAAAACTCACCCATGAACTGTTGAGGCAAAGCACTGTGTTAAACCGGGGTGCAGAGGAGGTGTGTGTGTGTGTGTGTTTGTGTTTGTGTGTGTGTGTGTGTGTGTGTGTGTGTGTGTGTGTGTGTGTGTGTGTGTGTGTATGTGTGTTTAACCGGGGTGCAGAGGAGGTCTGAGGAGACCTTAATACACTCAGAGTCTTTGTGTTTACAACAGTACTAGCAGCGCTTCTGGTCATTCATCAGTCACTCGTGATGACAGACACTGGGGGGGGTCCTCGTTCACCAGGGGCCGTGACGCACACACATCTGTCACCATGGGGCCACGATGCACCACATCTGTCACCATGGGGCCGTGACGACCACATCTGTCACCAGGGGCTCAGGTTTCAGTGCACGCCTTGAAAAGGACCAATATCGACTCACACAAGAACTCACATTTTTTAAACTGTGATTGTGCTGTGCGATATACGTGTGTGTGTGTGTGTTTTTTTTTTACAAAGAAGAACACAATGTTGTCGATTCAGACATGACGGTTTTAAAAAGTCACGAAGAATAAGAGTGGTTGTATTGAGGTACCTGTGTCAGGGGTTTTAGCGGTGGGTACATCTGACTAGACTACGGCTACACACCCTCCAATGAAGCCACATCACACAAAACACATTCACTAGTGTGACAAAGATACGTGACAGGTTATGTACGTCGATATTGCAAGTGCTGTTGAGGCTGTCGTTTGAAAGCTCCTGGGTCACATTGAACACGTAGAGCTCCTGGATTACGTTGAACACGTAGAGCTCCTGGGTTACGTTGAACACGTCGAGCTGCTCCGTTTGGTGCAGGGGCTGATGGAGCTGTCGTTTGAAAGCTCCTGGGTTACGTTGAACACGTCGAGCTGCTCCGTTTGAAAGCTCCTGGGTTACGTTGAACACGTCGAGCTGCTCCGTTTGGTGCAGGGGCTGATGCACCCAGGCAGCAATGATGCATTGTGGGCAAGGCGTCAGCAAAAACCATGGCAACACTAAGCACACCATGCCAGCTTTCAGAGGACACTGCGGCAACACAAAGGTGACACCATAGCAACATCTCGAGATGACAGTGCAAAAAAAAAAACACTGTTAGGGCTGGCATACGCTGATGATCGGTTGGCACTGGTGAGGCAGCGAGAGTGAGTTTATGGTTGTGTGTGAGTGTGTGTGTGTGTGTGTGTGTGTGAATGTGAGTGCGAGTGTGTGTTTCTCACACCAGTGTTTCGGGCAGTGTGTCAGCATTGTCTGAGGACAGGAGCTGCCAGATGTGCCAGCGGTCCCTCTGCCAGTCTTGCCAGTCTGCACTGGTGGGCCCTGTACCCGCCGCTGGCACTGTGGAGTTCTGCGCACCCGACCTCCCACCCTGCGGGGGGCGAGAGAGAGCCAGGGCCGACGTGCTGCCCGCCACCGCCGAGTGCCCACAGTACACCGGTGGAGGAGGCCGGGGGTCGTTCTTGTTGGCAAGCTTGGTGAAGGGGCTGTGGTTGGCATGGTTGGCGTGGCAACTGCCCATGGGCAGGTCCTCGGAGCTGCTGGAGGCCGAGTGGGGGACGCTGCAGGAGCGCGACGCCAGCGGGTGAGGCTGAGGGCTCGCCGCCGCCGTGTGTGTCTGTGCCCGCTGCCGCATCTGCTGCCCGTCGCCCTGGTTACTGTCGATGCCCTCCTGAGAGCTGCGGGAACTCCCCTCCGAGACGTTGCCATGGGAACCTGAGAGAGTCAAGAGTGATGCTTTAGATGGATGAACGTCACATGGGTATGTGTTGTTACAGGTCTTCTAAATGACTTGTACTTTATTTATGGGTATGTTTATCAAAGGTATATCTTATGTTAAGAACTTATTGTTAAGTTATGTTATTTTATATCAAGTGGAGTACTTATATGTTATGTTATGTTATATCATGTGGAGTACTTATATGTTATGTTATGTTATATCATGTGGAGTACTTATATGTTATGTTATATCATGTGGAGTACTTATATGTTATGTTATGTCTTGTTATGTTATGGTAGTGTGGTACGGTGTCCTGTCCTAAGAATTTCAGTGCCCAGACCGACTCTGCTGTTCTGTGCATCTGACAATAAAAGACTTGACTTGACTTGTATGTGTTGTAACAGGTCATCTAAATATTACCTACAATCAGAGGGAGCCAATCAACCCACTTCAAGTGAATCAGGAACACTTTATTCAGGTAGTCCAAATACAGAGACTTTACACATGGTTTACGGAAATGTAAGTTCAGTCTTTCTAATTGCTCACTGAACATCACCTTAACCCAAACCCAACCCCACCCCTAACACCACCCGTCACCATTCATTGTTGTTAGAGTTTCAACAGATAGATTGTTTATCATCTGAGCATCTTTAGATAGTCTAGAGAGGACCATCCAAATCAAGTGTGGCAAGTGAATCACAGTGGAAGAAGAGGACAGAAATGGGGTGCTGATGTGTGGATCTGAGTGTGTGTGTGGATCTGAGTGTGAGTGTGTATGTGTGTGTGTGTGTGTTTGTGTGTGTGTGTGTGTGTGAGTGGATCTTAGTGTGTGTGTGTGTGTGTGTGTGTGTGTGTGTGTGGATCTGAGTGTGTGTGTGTGTGTGTGTGAGTGTGTGTGTGTGTGTGTGTGTGTGTGTGTGTGTGTGTGTGTGTGTGTGTGTGTGTGTGTGTGTGTGTGTGTGTGTGTGTGTGTGTGTGTGGATCTGAGTTTGTGTGTAGGCAGTGTGGCTGGTACCCATATATGCTTGATCCTTCAGGCCAGGTTTAAGCGTAGAGTGCCAGGCGCCCCAGATGTTGACTTGCTCTTCAGGTAGATCTGAGAGTCAGAGAGAGAGAGAGAGAGAGAGAGAGAGAGAGAGAGAGAGAGGTATGACTGACAGGTAGCCTGGGCCTAGGGCATGGATGCAGGAGCCAAGGAAATACAGTCTTAATTCCCCCAGGGCTATAAATATATTATATAATATATATATTATATAATATATCAACAGATTTCAGGCATTATCACTTGATAAGCTCTTGTGTAATACATTTTACATATTACAAATTCTACACATCTCTCTTGAATCAATTCAATTAAATTCAATTTTATTTACTGTATATAGCGCCAAAACAATACAAATGTCTCAAGAAGCTTTGCAGAGCCCTGAGCCTGGACCCCCTAAGAGCAAGCACAATGGCAACAGGATATGAATAGAGTAGGTATTGAGTTTGACCTTTAACATCAGCCTAGAAGTGAACCCTGCTGCCCTCCTTCTGCCTACCTTTAGTGGGCGACCACATGCTGCTGCTGCCACTGCTGCTGCCGCCCTCCCTGGTCCTGGGGGGCACCTGGCCCACCAGCGCATACTGCTCCGGCACCCGGAAGAGCCGCTCGGGCCCGGCCGACCCCCCGCAGCCACCGCCGCTGCCCGCCCCGTCGGCTCCTCTCCGCTCACACAGCACGGGCGAGTTGTTGTCGTAGGGGGAGAGCTCACCGCTGGACACCTTGTTGGAGTCGCTGGAGGAGCGGCGCTCGCTGAGGGAGAAGGACGCCTCGGAGCGCAGCAGGTCGGGACTCCTGGTGGAGGGTGGAGGGAAGTGCACACATGGATGCAAATTAGTCATTATGGAGTTAAAAAACAACCACAGGGCGCAGTACAAGGCCAGATGATAAGTAAATATTTCTGAACAGATCAGGACGCTTTGGAGACTCGAAAAGTGTGAAGATAACTGTGATAACCAGTGATGGTAGCGATTTAGTGTTTAGTGTAAAATGTTATTGCTCTATGTGTCAATGCTATGTTAAAGCTGGGACTGACTGCTAGCATGCTAACTCTAATGTGCTGGAGATATAGTTGGCAGGTCTTGCTGTGAACATTTTTCTTACATGTTGGCAGTGTGGTCTAACCCAGTGCATGGCCCATAAAGTGGCCAGTTGTTGCGTGCCGTCTCTTTAAGATTTCAAACCAGACTTCATTTTGTAGCATAGATTATACTCAGCAACTTAAATATATCAGGTGCAGTTTGTCTATCTGTCCAGTAGAGGGAGGTAGTGGACTATTTTACAGTGAACTCTAAATGAGGACTACAGTGTGCATTAAATTGACTATGGTGATATCTACATATGTGTTAGAGTGTGTGTACAAGACATGTGTGTAAGAGTGTGTGTACAGGTGTTAGAGTGTGTGTTCAGGACATGTGTGTTAGAGTGTGTGTTCAGGACATGTGTGTTAGAGTGTGTGTACAAGACATATGTGTTGTAGTGTGATTACAGGACATGTGTGTTGGAGTGTGTGTACAGGTGTTGGAGTGTGTGTACAGGTGTTGGAGTGTAGTTGGAGTGTGTGTACAGGACATATGTGTTAGAGTGTGTGTACAGGACATGTGTGTAAGTGTGTGTGTACAAGACATATGTGTTAGAGTGTGTGTGCAGGGGTTGGAGTGTGTGTACAGGTGTTGGAGTGTGTGTACGGGTGTTACAGTGTAACAATCCACTCACTGCGATGCCTTCCGCCGCAGGAGGTAGTCCACCACATCAGGGTCCGTGTCCAGCAGACTCATCAGAACCTCGTTCTGCAGGTCCGGTGGTACCTACACCCCCACAACACACACACAACCAGGAGCATCAGAACCTCATTCTGCAGGTCCGGTGGTACCTACACCCCCACAACACACACACAACCAGAACCAGAACCATCCATGTTACAGAAGCATTCCGGATCAATTGCTATTCGCTAACGATATGCTAGCGGCTAAAACTAACGAAATCTCCTGAAAGTTACTCACTGGTCTTTCTCAGTGACATTCTTTAATGTATTGAAACCATTTTTGAAAAGATTTACGACAGGAGATCTTTGACTCTTTGACAAGCCCCTCATTGCCTCTTTCATAGAGGATCAAAGACAGTGAAGAGGCTTTGGTGGAGAGACAAGGTTCATGTGAAGGCTGAGCTTGAAGTCGAAAAGCTTTGCAAAAAAAACATTCACACTGTCATCAGGCATTAGTCTTCACTCGTTTAAGACATCTATAGGACTCAGTGCTTCAACAAATAGAGAACCGATCGGTCAACTGAAGAATCCACTCTTAGACACGTCACATATTGCAGCCTGAGTCTGTCCACGCATCTGTTACATGTTAAAACATGCAGAGGGCCACAACATGCTGTGAATATGTTTAAAATGTCCCTCTCTCTCCTTCCCTCTCTGCATCCCTCTCTCTCTCTCTCTCTGTCCTTCCCTCTCTGTGTCCCTCTCTCTCTCTGTCCTTCCCTCTCTGTGTCCCTCTCTGTGTCCCTCTCTCTCTCTCTCTGTCCTTCCCTCTCTGTGTCCCTCTCTCTCTCTCTCTGTCCTTCCCTCTCTGTGTCCCTCTCTCTCTCTCTCTCTCTGTCCTTCCCTCTCTGTGTCCCCCCCTCTCTCTCTCTCTCTCCTTCCCTCTCTGTGTCCCTCTCTCTCTCTCCTTCCCTCTCTGTGTCCCTCTCTCTCTCCTTCCCCCTCTGTGTCCTTCTCTCTCTCTTGCTCTCTTGATGTCCCTCTCTCTCTCTCTCTCCTTCCTTCCTTGTGTCCCTCTCTCTCTCTGTCCTTCCCTCTCTGTGTCCCCCCCTCTCTCTCTCTCTCTCCTTCCCTCTCTGTGTCCCTCTCTCTCTCTCCTTCCCTCTCTGTGTCCCTCTCTCTCTCCTTCCCCCTCTGTGTCCTTCTCTCTCTCTTGCTCTCTTGATGTCCCTCTCTCTCTCTCTCTCCTTCCTTCCCTGTGTCCCTCTCTCTCTCCTTCTCTCTCTGTGTCCCTCTCTCTCTCTCTCTCTCTCCTTCCCTCTCTCTCTCTCTCTCTCTTGCTCTCTTGATGTCCCGGTCACGGGCTGAGACAATGACACGAGGGTGATGGGATGTTTATTAATATCACGCCTCAACCATGAAGCTCACAAGGAGACGTGCCACGCGGTAGCCAGGCCCGTGCTTTGTGTTGGACTGGCCCCGGTAGCCAGGCCCGTGCTTGTGTTGGACTG
>NC_137912.1:3705884-3708384 GCF_963457725.1 Sprattus sprattus | reverse complement strand
ACTGCCGTGAAAAAAACGGGAGTCGCTGAAACTGTTGTTGCATCCCTGTACAACAGTGTGTTCTTAAATGTTAGACGTTTCAATTTCTTTAATCACCCAAAAGCCCCGCTCCACTGTTGCCTGTGATAGCAGACGCTTATCAACTAGCATTACCCTGTCCCAGATAACTGTCTAGCTAGCTAGCGAATAGTTAACGTTAGCTAGTTTTATCCTATATCGTGTCAGCATCTCAGCCAGTTCAGAGTCATATACAGGTTGCCTGGTATTTTGGATGCGACGTTTGGGTGTACTAAGATTCGTTGTCACAACGAACAATAAACAAATGTGGACTTGATGAACGAAATTTAAGACCTGTTGACGAAATTTAAGACCGGTTGACAAAATATAATACCTTTTCAAGGCCTTAAATTATCAATACTAAATTTAAGACTTTTTCAAGTTTTTAAGACCTCGCGGGTACCCTGCTCTCTCTCTGTCTCTCTACTTCCCTCTCTCTATCCCTCTCCCTCCCTCCTTCCCTCTCTGTGTCCCTCTCTCTCTCTTGCTCTCTATCCCTATCTCTCTCTCTCTCTCTCTCCTCCCTCCCCTGTGTCCCTCTCTCTCTCTCTCCTCGCTCCCTGTGTCCCTCTCTCTCTCTCTCCTCCCTCCCTGTGTCCCTCTCTCTCTCTCTCCTTCCCTCTCTGTGTCCCTCTCTCGCTCTCTCCTTCCCTCTCTGTGACCCTCTCTCTCTCTTGATCTCTATCCTTCTCTCTTTCTCCTTCCCTCTCTCTCTCCTTCCCTCTCTCTATCCCTATGTCTCTCTCCTTCCCTCTCTCTATCCCTATGTCTCTCTCCTTCCCTCTCTGTGTCCCTCTCTCTCTCTCCTTCCCCTTCTCTATCCCTCTCTCTCTCTCGCTCCTTCTCTCTCTCTCTCTCTCTCTCTCTCCTCCCTCCCTGTGTCCCTCCCTGTGTCCCTCTCTCTCTCTCTCTCTCTCTCCTTCCCTCCCTGTGTGTCTCTCTCTCTCCTTCTCTCTCTCTCTCTGTGCAGTAGGGTGATGAAAGCTCCCCTCCATGTGTTCCCCTGGAGCGTGTAATAGAGCTGGTTTCCTGTTGGAGATGGCAGATAGCTGCCCACAGTATGGGAAAGAACACGGGGGGGAATGGAGCATGGTGTGGGACAGAACACAGACAACCGGAGCAGAACCACACACACACACACACACACACACAACCGGAGCAGAACAACGCGCACACACACACACACACACACACACACACACACACACATACACAAGGACAACCGGAGCAGAACCACACACTCACACACACACACGCACACACACAAACACACACACACACACACACACACACACACACACACACACACACACACACACACACACACACACACACACAACCGGAGCAGAACCACGTGGAACTTGCCTCTGAGCGCTAGCAGGGAGTTATGAAAGCCCTTCCTGCAGAGCTCCCAAGATTAGACCCCCTTGCCCTACACACACACACACACACACACACACACACACACACACACACACACACACACACACACACACACACACACACACACACACACACACACACACACACACACACACACACACACACACACACACACACACACACACACATCCGTGACGGAGACTCCAAACTTAAGTGCCCAGAGACCCAAAAACCCGACCCATGTAAGGATCCGATCATCTGGCCTGGCCTCTGGGCCTATCTGCAGAGCCTCTTGTAGGGAGAGGTCTTACTGTCTACAGACTGTGAGAATGTCTTTGAGAGTGTGTGTGTGTGTGTGTGTGTGTGTGTGTCTGTGTGTGTGTATGTGTGTGTACAGTGTATCTTGTCTGAGATGGAGATCTTTCGTGTGCGCATGTGTGTATTTCCACACACTTTGTGGCATCTCGCTTGCATGGATTACTGCTAAACCTCTTACACTCTTTATGTTTCTATCTGGGACATAATGGACCTTATTAAAAGCCTGTGATCCTGCATGGGGTATGCAGGTGTGTGTGTGTGTGTGTGTGTGTGTGTGTGTGTGTGTGTGTGTGTGTGTGTGTGTGTGTGTGTGTGTGTGTGCGTGTGTGTGTGTTTGTGTGTGTGTGTGTGTTGGGGAGAAGCGTGGCTTTTCAGGGTCTGCAAGTGGGTTACACCATAGATATATGGGCCATTCTACCGAATTGGTGCAAAGTCAGGTCGGAAATATTTTGATTTTTTTTATGTTTTATTCCCAAAACTTTGTCCGTATGTATATTGTACCATATCTAAAGTACACTTATCTAGTAAAAGAACAGTCAATTTTTATATTGTATTTTCAGAATGTGTTGGAATGTTTTTCCTCTTCCAAAAATTGTCACTACCGAAACATCACATTTACTATAGTAAAAAAGTATTATTATTGACCTGTTCAGATTGTGTTTCCTTCCCTTCTCTGAAGAGTATTTTTACAAATATTTCTTGAAGGTTTTCACAATGAAATCCATAAAAATGAATTTTTTAT
>NC_137912.1:3690884-3695884 GCF_963457725.1 Sprattus sprattus | reverse complement strand
TCTTTCTCCCAGGACGCAATCATGCTTCTGAAGTATGTTTGAAGAGTCCCATGTAGCCTCCTGAGAACCAACCCATAGACTTGTGTCCTCTGTAGTTGACATTTTGTTTTTCATGCATACCCTCTTACTCTTTTGAGCTATACTGTTCAATTTTCTTGGTTCCCAGGAGGATATCTGCCACCTGTGAGGCTAGTGTAAGTTGTGCCACGGACCAAACCATATTTGAGGAGTCTCATATATATGCCACCACGGCTGTGAGACCGGTGTATGCTGTGCCAGTATACCGAACCATGTTTGAGGAGTCCTACATATCTTCCACCACGGCTGTGAAATTGAAAGTGACCCTATGGCAGAGGTGGTGTAGACACACACACTCCAAATTCCACCTCTGTATTTGACCCATCTAGGGTAGTGACACACACAGCACCTAGTGAACAACACACACACAGTGAAGTGAAGCACACTAACCCGGAGCAGTGAGCTGCCTTTGGTGGCGCCCGGGGAGCAGTGATCGGGGTTAGGTGCCTTGCTCAAGGACACTTCAGCCGTGGATGTGGGCATGGGAGAGCAGTGGTCTACCACTTCCCCCGCCCACAATTATCCTACTAGTCGGGGATCAAACCGGCCACCCTCCGGTTTCCAGCCTGAAACCCTAACCAGTAGGCCACGGCTGCCCCTGTAAGGTGAGGCTGGTGTATACTGTGCCAGTGTACCAACCCATATTTGAGGAGTCCCATGTACTGTATATGCCACCATTGCTGTGACGCTGGTGTATACTGTGCCAGTTTACCAAACCATATTTGAGGAGTCCCATATACTGTATATGCCACCATTGCTGTGACGCTGGTGTATACTGTGCCAGTTTACCAAACCATATTTGAGGATTCCCATATGTATGCCACCATGGCTGTGAGGCTGGTGTATACTGTGCCAGTTTACCAAACCATATTTGAGGAGTCCCATATCTATGCCACCATGGCTGTGTATAAGGCTAGTGTATGCCAGCGTACCATACTTCTCCAGGTGTTGGCAGCAGCTGTCCACCGCGCGAGGCACCTGCCGGTAGATGGGGTTGAGGCTCAGGCGCTTGTCCCGATGCTTCTCCTTCTTGCTGGGCGTCTCGGCGGGCAGGGACAGCTGCAGGGCCTCCAGCAGCCGCGACTGGTTGTCGTCCAGGTCTGTGATGGAGTCCACCGACATGGCCCCCTGCCAAACACACACACACACACACACACACACACACACACACACACACACACACACACACACACACACACACAGACAGACAGACAGACAGACAGACAGACACACACACACACACACACACAGACACACACACACACACACACACACACACACACACACACACACACACACACACAGACAAACACACACACACACACACACACACACACACAGACACACACACACACACACACACACACACACACACACACACACACACACACACACACAGTCAGTTATAGGCTCATACCAGCTTTAAGTCTTGGTTGGTTTTTACACAGGACATAAGCATATATCTGATCCACTTGTCAGAATAAACTGAGGAGACTGGTTGTAGAGCAACTCTCTGTACTCTAGATGCTCTCTGTACCCCCTCTCTGTACCCCCTCTCTGTACCCCCTCTCTGTACCCCCGCTCTGTAACCCTACGGGAGGACTGCTACTCTACGGGACTGTCTCCAAACAACTGCCAAACGAATAACCCACCCTGATCCTTTGCCTGTTCCACAACAATGCCCAAATGTATTTCACAAGACTGCTTTATTTAACCCTGAGGTTGAATCTGTTAAGCCAACCGGTGTTGACAATGTAATATCCAATGCTGCGGCTGAATGAGCGTCTGTTGGTGACGATTGCTCCAATGTTGTGAATGATGGGGAGATTGCATTTACATTTACATTTAGTCATTTAGCAGACGCTTTTGTCCAAAGCGACGTACAAGGGAGAGAACAATCAAGCTAAGAGCAATAGAACCTGGTATAACAATAAATACTGCTTTCAAAAAATAAATAAAATAAAAAACGACATAGAAAGAAAAAGGAAAAAGAAGTGCGGGACTGTCACTGCTTGTGCAAGTTAAGCCAAGGTGCCAGTTAGGAAGGGAGGTGCTCTCTGAAGAGTTGGGTCTTCAAGAGCTTCTCGAAGGTAGAGAGGGACGCCCCTGCTCTGGTAGTGCTAGGCAGGTCGCTCCACCAACGTGGAACTACAAGATTGAATGATGTGAATGTGCCTGGCTCTTATGACACTGCTATGGATGGCATGATGGGGAGATTGAAAAGGGACGGGCAGGACTAACCCTCCTGCGTGCCCGCGGCGCGGCCTCGGGCGTGTTGGGCGAGGACTCGTTGGCCGTCTCCGACGTGGAGCTGAGCGAGGAGTTGCTGCTGGAGAGCTCTTTGGTGGACGGCCGCTTGGTGGCGAACTGCAGGATGGAGGAGACCAGGTCGCTGGTGTCGCGGTGATCCTCGCGCGGCGCCGCCGTCTCCTGCCGGTGGCAGTCCTGGCGCTGCCGATGGGCGCGGTCGTTGGCGATCACCTGGGACAGAGGGATGCCAAAGGCCTGGGGCGCACACTCTGAGAGAGAGAGAGAGAGAGAGAGACGGACAGTGAGAGAGTGAGAGAGAGAGTGATAGATGGAGACCATCTCTTATTTTTTTATGCTCTTTTATCTGCTCATTTGTTAAGCACTTTTGAAATACCACACACACACACACACAAACACACCCCCCCCCCACACACACACACACACACACACACACACACACACACACACACACACACAGACACACACAGACACACACACACACACACTCTACACACACACTCTACACACACACACACACACACACACACACACCTGGCCTATGTCCTGAAAGGTTTATCTCATTGTTTATACTTCGTTGTTATTGTTTGTTAATACAGTCTCTATTTCCATTACCACTTGGATGTTCAGGGTCTGAGTTCAACAGCTTTGAAAGCCTGAAATGTACAAATAGTTTCAGGAGTACAGGAATTCCATGACTGGAAGACTGGAGTCTTAAGAAGACAAAATCACTCACTGTCCACCAGATTATAAATACATAATATCATCTTCACAACGAGTCAGCACAGTACAGCAGAGGAGAAACACATCTGGTTAAAAAGTCAGAAAGAAATCAACCAACTGCTAAAGTGCAAAAGTGTTTCCACCCTTATGCATCTCCCTATTACACTGACAATACATTGGCATTGATAGAGACAGAAACAAGGCATCTCCAGGCCCAAGGGTATGTTCTTGTTTGTGAAGACTTAAAACACATGGACCGGCACCCCAAATTGATCTTGTAAGTACTGATGGCAATAACTTTATTTGTAACTCACTTGAAAAGGCTAATCATTTAGTTTACTCTCACTGAAGGAACTCGTTCCAGTTATAAACAGACATGGAAGAAGAACTCTTGCTGCTCTGTCACAGTCTGGGTCTGTGTACCGTCAATGGGAAGATACTGTAAGTAGAGACTCTTTTGGAAGACTCACATTTTGCTCGCTCTTTGGAGTAGCACCTAATAACCGATATAGACCTATGTCAATTCATTCAATTCAATTTTATTTATATAGCACGAAAACAATACAATTATCTCAAGGCGCTTCCTGGACCCCCTTAGAGCAGGCACAATTGCAACAGGGGCAAAGACAAACTCCTTGTTACAGTTCTTACAGTCATTTTTTTACTCGTGTATCAATACCATGTACACATTCCCAAAACACTTAACACATCGAGCATACCAGAAAACTATATGAACCAAACTGTGGAAACATGCCCCTCTGCTTAGATACAAATGCAGTCAATGACACCTTCTTCCAAAATTCATGGAAACCCGTCTCAGTCAATGATCACTACCAGCAAAACGCTGTGCAACTACCGATGCCGACGTTTAGATACTCTGCAATTGGCAATGCTTCAAGTTATTGGTGTTTTTTAGGTCATATCTGCCAATTAGAGCTTTCCCTGTCCAACCACTAGACTAAATTATCAAGATGAAGCCCAAAAAAGCCTATGGGCATGATGGCATTTTAAACTAAATGCTAAAATCTATGAATGAAAAGTTCTAATCTGTTACTCTTAAGATATTTAATCCAGTTTGAGTGTGGGAACTCCCTGATATCTGGAATCAGAGATCAGTTACATCAGCATGCAAAAGTGGAGATAAATTTGACCCCAACAACTATGTGAAGTAACCTGGGGAAGGTATTCACTAGTATAACTCTTGTCTTGTGAACTTCCTTATGAAACACAATACCTTGAGCAAAAGCCAGATTGGACTCCCAAAAGACCACACTGCTGATCATACTTACACCCTACACACCATACTTACAACATACTCAAAATTAAAATAAACCATTCACTTGTTTTGTCAACTAAAAAAGTATTTGATTCCTTTTTGACATAACAGATTGTTCTCCAAATGAGTTGAAAGTGGTGTTGGTGGTAAAACATCTGATAATATAAAACCACTGTACTCTACTGTAGTGAGTCATTCAAAGTGGATCCAAAAGACCTCAATATCTCCCTCGGGAGTGTGGAGTGAGACGGGGTTAATCTTTAAGCCCAACATGTTCATCAATCACTGCGGTTACATGTGTCTGAATTTCTGGCTTTATCCGATTTAAATTATAGCGCGGTCCACACTAGCAATGTCGGGTCGTTTTTTACCTACGTTTTAAAGAAATCCTATTTAATTTTTCAAATACGAAGGGTTCGTCGAATGCACTGATGAAGCTTGCAGGGTTCAGTACCTCCAATAGGGTTAAGAACCACTGTATTAGACCCTCTTCAAAAGGTTTACCAGAACTAGGCCCTGACAGTTTCCAAATGAGGGATCCAACCCTGCATGTTGAGTTTTGCAAAAACATGCTAAAAGTCAATTGGCAAACAATGTACTCAGGGCAGAGTTATCCGATCCAAAGATGCTCTGATCCAAAGATGCTCTGGTCAGA
>NC_137912.1:3680884-3683384 GCF_963457725.1 Sprattus sprattus | reverse complement strand
TCTGACTAGAAAGTAATTTGCGGCCCACTGATGTGACTGCCGCCGCCACGCCCCCTCCGCCTGCACAGATATTCTGCCTATAACACGATATTTTCACGATATTCAAGAGTCATCTGGAAATGTGTTGAAATATCAAAGCAAATTCATAAAAATTAAATAATTCAATGGTGAACTGATCAACAAAGGCTCGTGTCGCGGACCCCCTACACTGCCGTCGCGGACCCCCTGTTGAAAACCCCTGAACTAGAGAACTATACAGCAATGGAGAAAACTAGACAGGAAGATTTAGATGTTTCATAAATCATAGTGTTATGACAATGACAAATGAGTCATGTCAAAGAGGCCTAGCCTACGTCACGCCTGCTCAAATCAGTCGTAACATTTCGAACAGGGAACACATAATTCTCCAGTGGTCTTAACGTGACTGCACCTGCCTTTTGAGAAGCCTCAGGAGTGTGTGTGTGTGTGGGGGGGGGGATGTTCTGGGAGGTGTCGGCTTGTGGAGCCTCTCTAAGGCGCTTAGCGAGCTCAGAAGGGGGTTTTGGGAACATTTACATTTACATTTAGTCATTTAGCAGACGCTTTTGTCCAAAGCAATAACAGTCTTGTTATCTAATAGCCCATCCCATATGGCACAGTGACAGAACAAATCTTATGGGAAGAAATCATATACACTCTCGTGACATTGAGTTGAACTGTCCGCTGCTAATTTGACCCCAGTTGTAAGCAAACCAGGTCAACGTCGTGTGCATCAATAGTGCTAACGTGCTAACACTTGGCATCATTGTGGAGTTGGCATCATTGCTGACAATCATAGCACTAGGTTATGAAAGCATATATTCTTCGTGTTAAAAGGAAATATTAAAAAGACAGAAATGAAAATCAGACAAATGTATGCACAAATTCTTTAGAAAATAATGTCTGGTGCAGTAAATGGAATATCCAACGTCTATGAAGCCCACACACACACATATAAACACCCACACACACACACACACACACTCACTCATATACCCAAGCACACACACACACTCACTCATACACCCAAGCACACACACACACTCACTCATATAACGAAGCCCACACACACACTCACTCATATACCCAAGCACACACACACACACACACACACACACACTTACTCAAAAAACTAAGCACACACACTCACTCACCCATATACCCAAGCCCACACACACACTCACTCATATACCCAAGCACACACACACACACACACACACTCACTCATATACCCAAGCACACATGCTTTGGAGCCACTGCATATCTATCTTGTTAACATCAGCACCTGCAAATGGATACTCTAGTAGGAGAGTGCATTGGGGCTAAACAAACATTAGTCCCATCAGAATGTTCAGAATCTAAAACCACAGTTGGTTGGTGTGGTCAAGCACTCCACAATAAACTTTAAACATTTATGTGAAGTGATCAATCCAAAGTAAGATCATTTTGAAAGGACTTAGCACTCCGTAGCAGTATCCCAATGTTTGCCAATGTTTGTGGATTTGATTATATGTGAATGTGTGTGTGTGTGTTGTGTGTGTGTGTGTGTGTGTGTGTGTGTGTGTGTGTCTCACACGCAGTAGTAGATCCATTACAAACAGAGACACACACGCATATACACACACAAACACTTGCAAATATTTTAATACCCTTCCAAAAGATTTGTTCTGTCAGTGTGCCATATGGTGTGGGCTATTAAATAACAAGACCGATTATACACAAGTTATACTTCATTAAAGTTATAGTTCATTACAGTTGAATTGAAGCTTTAGCCTCATAATTTAATAGCCACACCCCATATTATATTAATCCAGCTCTATCAATCAATGCCCACATATAGTAACAGTAAGTCTTTGCTAAATGTTGTAACTGTCATCACACTTAGGCGACCTGTAGCTTATTGTATGGATTTAGTTGCCACCCATGTGTGTGTGCCTTTGTGTGTGTGTGTGTGTGTGTGTGTGCGTGTGTGTGTGTGTGTGTATGTGTGTGCCTCAGTGTATGTGCCTATTTGTGTGTCTGTGTGTGTATTTGTGTGTGTGTGCCTATGTGTGTGTCTGTATGTGTGTGTGCCTATGTGTGTGTATTTGTGTGTGCCTATGTGTGTGTGTCTGTGTGTGTATTTGTGTGTGTGTGTGTGTGTGTGCCCATATTTGCGTTGCTACCTTTGGGAATGGTGATTTGGCAGCCCAGGTCGTAGTCCTGGTGGAGCCGGGCGTATGCCACCTCCTGCAGACGCACCCTCTCCAGCTCCGACAGGCTCTGCACCGCCACCGGCTTCAGACGCACGCTGCGCCCGGACAGGCTGTTCCACGTGAAGTCACCCTGGGAGACGGAGGAGGAGGAGAGGAGAGGTGGATGAGGTCAGAGGACGGCCATCACAGGATATGCTTCATAAAAACTACAGAGTTGCCTTGCCATAGTCACTCACCAATGAATCATAGTCACACTATACATCAGTGGTTCTTAACCTTTTTGGAGG
>NC_137912.1:3665884-3668384 GCF_963457725.1 Sprattus sprattus | reverse complement strand
ACCCAGCACCGGCCTAAGCCACAGGAAATATTCGTACAATAACAACTCGTGCTTGCTTTCTTCTTGTTTTCTTTTCCTCGCTCGAGTGGCTTCCATTTTGATTGTGGCTGCATGTCTTAGGCATTGAAGATTTTTCATCAGGGTTTTAATTCATTTTGCTTGCGTCAGGAAACCTCTTATTTAGTATTTTGACATTGAAAAGCTTGGTGACTGTTGTACTGTAAAATCCTAGTCTGGTAACCACATGTAACCAAGCCTAGTGAAATCAAGCCAACCCCCCCTTCAACCCCCCCAGCCCACTCCACCCTCAACCCCCCCCCCCCCAACCCAACCCTGTCATTCTGGGGTAATTGGCACTGCTAACCAGTCCTCTGGGTGTTGCCTCCGGGGCCCCCACTGCCATACCTACGGCATGAGAGCCAGGCATGACATGAGCAGGAGAGCGGGCTCCCGGCCTCTTCTCATCGCTCCTCTTTAGGGAGAGTTGTGTGAGAGCCATGATGGAAGAATACAATTAAGCAATAAGGTTCGAGAGGCAGTAATGTATCGTCAATAATGTACTGTTTCGAGGGTGTTGTTAGGCCCGAAGCGTAGCCTAGTTCGATTTTGAATTTACAGTTATTTTGAGTGCCCACTGATATGGAACGCTCAGGTAAATGTAAACAGGCGGTACAGTACATTATCGCTCGATACAGTACACCCTGTGACTCACTCTCAACCAATCAGAATGCTTGATTTCATCCACCCGTGTTATAATGGAGGATAAAGAGGAGAGGAGGAGCAGGAGAGGCCATACTGCTCCCCACTGTGAGTGCTCAGGAGGAGGCCAGGTGTGTTTGAGTGTGTGTGAGTGTGTGTGTGTGTGTGTGTGTGTGTGCATGTGTTTGTGTCTGTGTGTGTGTGTGTGTGTGTGTGTGTGTGTGTGTGTGTGTGTGTGTGTGTGTGTGTGTGTTTGTGTGTGTGTGTGAGAGACTGAATGTGTGTGTGTGTGTGTGTGTGTGTGTGTGTGTTTCCCTGTGTTTGTTTATCAACTCCGCCCCCACCTGCCTTCCACCATGTCCTGTTTTTTTGCATCCCCTACCACAACTGCCTTGTTAATCACCCGGTTTGTTTCCCTAATTGGTGCCTGCTGTGTCTTGTTAATTAACCTTGTTTTAGTTCACCTGTGTCTTGATGTCTAGTTCCCCCTCTGTTATTTAGGTTCAGTCTGTCCTCTGTTCCCTGTCAATTTCTAACTAAATGTTAGTCTTCAGTCCTGTTAAGTGGCTATTGTGAGAGACTCTGTCTTTGTGGTGCTTTTGGAATACTTTTGGCGTTTTTTTGCCTGGATCTTCTGTGTTTTTGTGAATAAATCCCAAGTTTGTGGGAGTTCATCCGGTTTGCGATTGGGTCCTTTCCCTGCTGAATCCTAACAGAAGCACGGAGAGGCACACTGCGGGCGGAACCATTCCAAATATGCCAGTGCAGTAGGCAACCTTAATCTAGATGCCTTCAAATGCCACTGCTCTTGTGCACTAAACTTTTGCTGACTGCACGGCACTTTAAATGATGTTGGGATTTTGTTCTATATATACACCTCTAAATATCTGGAGGTACTAAAAGTATGTGAAGCCTAAGGCTGTTAATAAGGGCACTTTGTGCAAACATTTATACGCCACAGACAGCTTTGGCTCCTGAGCCAGGGAAACACACACACACACACACACACACACACACACAGGGAAACCTTGCATACCATACCATGTTCCTTTACGCTTACAAAGACTCCAAACTGTACAATTTGAAATGCCTCGTTGGGATATTTCAACAGTATAACTCCTGCAAACTTCTAATAATGAATATAGAGCCGGCACATAGTCAATAGTGCATTTTTGAGATGCCTAAAACCAAAGATGAAGTTTTCTTAAGAGCGAACCCTGAATGAACCCGACCCCGTGAAAGAGACACATACAGCTTTTTCACAGCTTTGGCCAAGTTTTTAAAGCCACCTATTTCCTGCTTCATGAGCCGAGCATAGACTGTGTACACACCACTAATTAATGTGTGTGTACCATTCCTCTCACAGGTATTTAGAGTGTGTGAGCAAACACTCGGTCTAACTTTGGTCTCCTGAAAAGTTCTCAGTGCAAGTCAGTTCAATCAGTACCCAGTGAATAACGTTGTTTTTTTTTCCCCCTTTCTATTTATTTCAAATTTATTTTTTCCTTGTTCCTGCTCGTACGCAAACATGTTCCCTGTTTGGAGAGCGAAGTCTGCCGCTGCCGCAGCAGTACTTCAGATGGGGCGTCTCCCCTCGACATTCTCTTTGGTAATGGCTGAATTGTTTTCTCTGCAGTTGAGAATGTAATCAGCGTCACTCTTTGCGTTGATGTCTGCCATGTGGAGCGGGATCTATTCCGGAGCAGAAACATCAGCAGAGACATCATTGAGAGTCTCAGCCTTAGTTGCTGAATGATGCATAGCCACCATCATTAGCCCACATCTGCGGAGCAGATAACAC
>NC_137912.1:3655884-3660884 GCF_963457725.1 Sprattus sprattus | reverse complement strand
AAAGGTAACCTTAAATGACTTATTTTGTGAGCTGGCGCTATATTTATATAAAAAAAAAAAAAAAATTTTTTTTTTTTTTTTTTTTTTTACTACTTGACCTTCCAGGGGGGGCGGGCGGGGCCGTTGGGGGGCGGGCCGCCACCCTAATATCATTGTAGGGGAAACACTGGAGTGATACAGAAGGAGATGGAATAGTGCAGTGTACAGGTTTGTATTTTTAGGGATAAACAGTTCGTGCAAACAGGATGATTTTATGGACAGGAACCATTGTTGTGACAGGGTATTGCTTCTTCTGTTGAGAGATGTACCTAGATGTAGCACCAGAGGACTTAACCCCCTTCACTCTGTCTCATAACAGGAAGTGGCTTTCATGTAACTTCCTGTGAGCTTACACTTTCATCTATCACACTTGGCAGCATCAAGCTATTGCTTTTCCTGTATGTGTGTGTGTGTGTGTGTGTGTGTGTGTGTGTGTCTGTGTGTGTCTGTGGTGTCAATAAGCTATTGCTTTTCCTGTATGTGCGTGTGTGTGTGTGTGTGTGTGTGTGTGTGTGTGTGTCTGTGTGTGTGTCTGTGTCTGTGGTGACATCAAGCTATTGCTTTTCCTGTATGTGTGTGTGTGTGTGTGTGTGTGTGTGTGTGTGTGTGTGTGTGTGTGTGTGTGTGTGTGTGTGTGTCTGTGTGTCTGTGTGTCTGTGGCAGCATCAAGCTATTGCTTTTCCTGTCCAAGTCAACAGCAGAGCGAGCGCTGCATGACTGTTTGACTCTTGGCACAGGGCTGAGAAGACAGCCATGAGTTGGATAACTATTTCCTTTATTGATTTCCATACATAGGAATAACAGTTTGAACTTGTTTCTCTATATCTCTGGTTATTTATCTGTTCATGCTCTCTCTCTCTCTCTCTCTCTCTCTCTCTGGTTAGTTATCTGTTTCACCTTTCTCTATGATTATAAGAAACTTCAATATAGAATGAGGTGAAAGGTCATGAATATCAACTGGGTAGAGGTGTAATCATTTTGCTCCTACCAGCCAAACCCGATCTGTACATTCTGAGGTATTCTGGATGCATATAGAAACTATTGACTCCTCCGAGCTTTGGTAATAGGCTATCAAACACAATCTCACTATTAGCCATCGTACTGGGCCCTAGGCTATCAAACACAGTCTCACTATTAGACATCGTACTGGGCCCTAGGCTATCAAACACAATCTCACTATTAGCCATTGTACTGGGCCCTAGGCTGTCAAACACAGTCTCACTATTAGACATCGTACTGGGCCCTAGGCTGTCAAACACAGTCTCACTATTAGACATCGTACTGGGCCCTAGGCTATCAAACACAGTCTTACTATTAGACATCGTACTGGGCCCTTGGCTATCAAACACAGTCTCACTATTAGACATCGTACTGGGCCCTAGGCTATCAAACACAGTCTTACTATTAGCCATCGTAAGCTGCTGGTGATTCAGTGAGATGAACAATTAGCCAGCTAGGTCATCTTCCCAGACAAACCCTGGAGCCAGAGTACAGTTCAAAGCAAAAGCTCACTGCAAAAACGACTTCAAAAACACTCTTGAGTCCAGCCCCAGTGATAGAGAGGGTGTGTGTGTGTGTGTGTGTGTGTGTGTGTGTGTGTGTGTGTGTGTGTGTGTGTGTGAGTGTGTGTCCAGCCCCAGTGATAGAGAGGGCGTTCATCCAGCCCTCTCCCCGCTGTCACCAAAGGCCAAGCAGACATCTAATGTTCTGTTGCCCTTGGCCGGGGAAAAGATGAAGTGCTAAGCCCTTAATGGACAGTCTTGGTGTTTTCTCAGACCAGACGCCTCCAAAGCAAACGCCTCTCTTCCTGAAGGGCAATCTCCATATTGACTGACGGTTGTGTCGGAGAAGAACCACTGTCTTTCGGAACCTTCTGGTTGTTTTGGCCCCTTTACTGTGGTATTAGCGGCATGCTAATGTGAGGCTAAGGTCGGCTAAGGTGACCGTGTCCCTGTGCATTACGTCAGAGGGCGGAGACGCACTCCCTCGAGGGAGCCTCCTTCAGACACACTATACAGACACATCGCATGTTATATCGGTGTGGTGTTCAGCACCTTTTTAAGAGTAAAATCTGATACTGATGGTTCAGCTGTCACCTGAAACATCCAGCTTGAATATAGCACACCCCTGTCTATTGTCCCGTCTTGCTTTACTCTTTACAGAGTGACTATCTAGCCCATAATAGCAACTCACACCTCCCCCAAGGGAATTCAAAAAGGGGTTAATAGAAGGAGGGTGGATCATGCAAAAACACTAGTTACATGAAGCAGGTCTTTCAGCAGAGGCTATAAATTCAATGGAATCTGGGCTGCAGTATTTTTCATGCACTCCATAGAAATTCTTGCTATTGTCCACCACATGAAGTTATCTGTCCTTTTTTTTACATTCATGTGACTCACTGATTTGATGGACAAGGATTCCAAACTAAATGTATCTACTTTTAACTCCAAAAAGGATGACTTGATTTCAATTAACAATGTTCAGAAAACATTTCAATTAACACTGTGGTGTTATGATGTGATGTGCCATAGGGGATGCAGTAAAGGGTGATGATGGAGTACTGGAGCTGCTAGGAGATATTGGGAGAGGAGGGAAAAGATGTACAGACAACCAGAGAGAGAGAGAAAGAGAGAGAGAAAGAGAGAGAGAGAAAGGGAGAAGAGAGAGGGAGGGAAAGAGAGAGAGAAAAAGAGACAGAGAGAGAGAAGGAGAGAGAGTCATACAGGAATGGAAAGACTGTCACGCTCTGCTGAATGTCCACAGACGGGGGGCTCAAAACCTTGAAAAGCAGATGGGGACTAAAATAGAGGTAGAATAGGAAAGTGATACAGGAGGAGACGGAGAGGTGAATAGGAATGAGTGATACAGACGGAGACAGAGAGGTAGAATAGGAAAGAGTGATACAGGAGGATATGGAGAGGTAGAATAGGAATGAGTGAAACAGAAGGAGAGGTAGAATAGGAAAGAGTGATACAGAAGGAGACGGAGAGGTAGAATAGGAAAGAGTGATACATAAGGAGATGGAGAGGTAGAATAGGAAAGAGTGATACATAAGGAGATGGAGAGGTAGAATAGGAAAGAGTGTTACAGAAGGAGAGGTAGAATAGGAAAGAGTGATACATAAGGAGACAGAGAGGTAGAATAGGAAAGAGTGATACATAAGGAGATGGAGAGGTAGAATAGGAAAGAGTGTTACAGAAGGAGAGGTAGAATAGGAAAGAGTGATACATAAGGAGACAGAGAGGTAGAATAGGAAAGAGTGATACATAAGGAGATGGAGAGGTAGAATAGGAAAGAGTGAAACAGAAGGAGAGGTAGAATAGGAAAGAGTGATACAGAAGGAGAGGTAGAATAGGAAAGAGTGATACATAAGGAGACAGAGAGGTAGAATAGGAAAGAGTGATACATAAGGAGATGGAGAGGTAGAATAGGAAAGAGTGTTACAGAAGGAGACGGAGAGGTAGAATAGAATAGAAAAGAGTGATAGAGAAGGAGATGGAGAGGTGAGAGGGGGCTCCAAATCTGTCCTCTCCAGCATCACTCTCTCCCTGCCTGGACTCAGCCTTTGACCCTCCTCCGGTGGAGAGCAGACACACACACACACACACACCGAACACACACACACACACACACACACACACACACACACACGGTGGAAAGCATCTGGAGTGGGAGGCTGTCGTAAACAAATGGCTGCAAGACTAAACATGTGACACACGCACACATGCCACTTACAGACAAACACACACACACACACACACACACACACACACACACACAGAAACACACACACACACACACACACACACACACACACACACACACACAGACAAACACAGACACTCACACACACACACACACACACAGAGACACGCACACACAAACACACACACAGACACACACATACACACACAGACACACACAGAGACAAACACACACAAACACACCACCCAGAGAGTGTCCGGGGCCCCCTGGTCTCAGAGGAGCTGCTATGTGTCAGCCACATGTGCTCCCACAGGTTTACTGAAGCCTTTCAACACACACACACACACACACACACACACACACACACACACACACACACACACACACACACACACACACACTCACAGAGACATGTGCTCCCACAGGTTTACTGAAGCCTTTCAACACACATGAGCCAACCAGCGTGACCCATTACTGCTGAAAGATTAGCAGAACAACCAATAAGTGAGAGCTCTCCTAGCTGTGTGTGTGTGTGTGTGTGTGTGTGTGTGTGTGTGTGTGTGTGTGTGTGTGTGTGTGTGTGTGTGTGTGTGTGTGTGTGTGTGTGTGTGTGTGTGTGTGTGTGTTAGCAGAACAACCAATAAGTGAGAGCTCTCCTAGCTGACGATGAATGTGATGAAAGTTCTTTGGCATTTACTACGAGCAAAGCAGTTGACGCAAAACACATGAAAACGGAGACTTGACAGTGGGAAATCCTGGTGTTTCGTGCGTGAGTCATATGGAATGTTTATGTTCTCTTGCTGAGACATATGCCTCACACCTGCGCTAGGCAGAGACTCTGTGCTGGAAGTGTGTGTGTGTGTGTGTGTGTGTGTGTGTGTCTGCACACGCACAGGGATCTACAGAGGGGCAGTGGGCCAGAGAGGGCAATGACAACAATTTGGATTTTTATACAGCAGTAAGGCACGCACACATGTACACACACACACACACACACACACACACACACACACTCATAGCAGGGACTGAAGGACACACAACTGCTACCAACCCAACCCAGAGCAAACCCAATGACTTCATAGTGTTTTTTTCAAGGTAAATATTTGCACGTGCTGTAGATAATCTATACTTTAAAGCAAGTCGCTGAGGTGTCCACAACAACATACAGACGCATGTACACACACAATGACTAAAGCTCTTTATGAACCTCTTTTCTGTTCGCACACTTCTCTCAGAGATGCAGAGCACAGAGATGC
>NC_137912.1:3635884-3645884 GCF_963457725.1 Sprattus sprattus | reverse complement strand
AAATAGAGAGAGAGAGAGAGAGAGAGGCGGAGCGACGTTTGCAAAGAGTGAAGAGGAAAGTTGGGCTCTGAAGACATAACTGCGATAATCAAAAAAGGAACCTATGACGTCTTCAGATACTAATACATCGATGGGCGTTGTTAAAAGCTTTGCCCATACTAAATAATAAGAATCGTTTCTATTTATTTGAGTAACTGGTAGCTACGTCCAGCAGACCGATCTCTAACGGAAACAGCATGTGCTTTCAGCCGTCGTAATTTAGAAAGACCCAGCGATCTCTCTCTTATCCTATCCAGAATACCTTTTTGGACCCTAACCTAGAATTTTGGAAAACAAAGCTCTCACCATGGAAGAACAGAAAAACATTTATTAAAAGTCCAGATGCAGGCAGTAGCTTCCCCTTAGCGACTATGAATTCCCCGAACATTTTACCTCTGAATGCTATTTTCAAAGTCCGGCACATTGAACTATATTCAAGAGGAGCTATGCCTAAAACGAACTTTAAGTCTAAATATTTCCCACGGTGCAAGAACTATTATCCTATCATTCTAAACTCTATGACTGGAATGCATATTCAACGCAGACAGTCTATGCCTTATCATAGAATGTATCAATCTGCGGGCTGCATGGGCATTAGAGCAATTTTTGTGTGTCAAATCGAGCTTAAGCATCTGGACAGCGTTTAACCGTATAAAGGAAGAGGGAAAGGAGAGGGATGCACACACACACACACACACAAACACACATACACACACACACACACACATGCACGCACGCACGCGCACACACACACATACACACACACACACACACACACACACACACACACACACACACACACAGAGATCTTCATAAAGGTTTCCCTGGGGTTGTTTACTACTGGAGATCCAGATTCAGTTAACCAAAAACAGTGCCTGATTATTTGTCATATTTTTCACTATGTGGGTGAGAGAAGACTCCCTCTTTCTGCCTCTCACACACACACACACACACACACACCTAGTGTGGACATGGAGTTTGTGGTGTTTAAGGCTGAATTAAGGTTCTTTTTTTTTGTTTACCTTGTGTGTAAATGAGGCAAAATCCAAAGTTCGCACCCCAGGTCCTGCCAGGTGGTTTGTAGGCAGGTCCTACCCACACCACTGCTGTGTATAGATCTTATCACTACCTCAGCCTACTTGTTTGCTGTTTTACTGCAAGAGCTGATAGACATACGACTAACATGATTCTTCAGAGTAACATTATGGATCCATTTACTTTTACAAACCCATTCACACCCAGTGTATTGATAAGTTATTGATCAACAAACCACAAGCCAATCACAAACACGAATACATGCAAATAGAGCATCTCTCGCTCTAGTTTAAAGATTCAAAGTACTGGGGCATTCAACATGTGTATTGTGCTGTGGTGAAACATGGTTAATATGGTAAATATTGCATCAGAATTGCATGCTCTGGTGATAAATGCAGTTAATGACCGTGTTTATATCAGAACATTCCATCCTTAACATGGGGATGACACATTGAACATGTTGACAGCTAATATATAAAAAAAAACCATGTGAAACAACTTTCTAAACTCGCACAAAACCACAACTGTGCACATACCGTGTACTCAGACACTCAGACACACAAACAACAAAAAGAAACTGTGCAGTTCATTTCAGGAGAGCGAATGGGATGTGGACACTGTCTCCTAAAATGGAATGTAGATGAGAGGGAATATCTCGTCACACTGGAGGAGGAGTTCTCCTCTGTGTGTGTGTGTGTGTGTGTGTGTGTGTGTGTGTGTGTGTGAAAGAGAGAGAGGAAGAGACAGAGAGAGAGGAAGTGTGTGTGTGTGTGTGCGCATGTCAGAGATGGGGGGGGGGGGTAACTTTCCACGGCTCCAGATGTGCTGCATCACACAAGCTGGAGTCGTCTGCCATGAGCAGCTTCACGGCCCACCACACACACACACACACACACACACACACACACACACACACACACACACACACACACACACACACACACATGCAAACACAAACACAAACACACACACACACACACACTTTCACAAACACACAAAAACTTTCAAAAACACACATAAACTTTAATGAGCTTACATACACAACCACAAACACTCAAACACACATTCACAAACACACCGACAATAAAAGCTTGATAAAACTAAAACAGGCAGCAGGGAAGGTAAACCTATTGGGTCAAACACTAAAAGACCAGCATGTCGTTTATAATTCGTCTGGCTACCATTTACTCACACCTTAACACTACTCCAATTCACATCCATTTTGAGGGCATATGTCATTTTTCACCTGGCCTAAACAACCTTTTGACCCCAACGCAGTAGAGGTCACACAGCATCTGAAATGGACCATAAAAAAACCGGCAGACGTAATCTCCCCTGGAGAAGCCGGGGCAGCGGAGATGTGTGTGTGTGTGTGTGTGTGTGTGTGTGTGTGTGTGTGTGTGTGTGTGTGTGTGTGTGTGTGTGTGTGTGTGTGTGTGTGTGTGTGTGTGTGTGTGTGTGTGTGTGTGTGTGTGGTTAGCAGACGTAATCTCCCCCGGAGAAGTCGAGGCAGCTGGGTGTCGTAATCTCTCATGTTTGACCCTCAGCGCTGCTCGGGGGGTTAGCGGGCCCCCGCTTCCCCAGCTCCGCAGCGGCCCAGCCAAAGGCCCCAGCCGGGCTGCCAGACCACCTGCTGAGAGCCCCCTCTCCCCTCCCTTGGTATTCGAACCCGCTGGCACAGTGCGCCCCTGCCTCGGTCTGAAAACTTAACACATTCAGCGCAGTGTTTTAATGTGACAGACTCAGAGCACTTGTGTGTTCAGTGCTGTGTGGATGTCTATGATATGTTCAGCATTGTGCACTACCATTGTGCACGAGATATGCTTGCCTGTATTTGACACCGGCAAAGTAACACAACCTCTATGATGTTTAGTTCTAGGAGCAGCATGGGCTCCACAACCTCTATGGTGTTTAGTTCTCAGAGCATCAGTTGCTCCACAACCTCTATGGTGTTTAGTTCTTAGAGCATCATTTGCTCCACAACCTCTATGGTGTTTAGTTCTTAGAGCAGCATGGGCTCCTACCCGAGTCTACTGTTTACTGTGTAATTACTTAGCACTGCACCTGCGTTAAGTGGTACAGGCTGAGGAGCAAACGCTGTCGAGTGCTGTAGTGACACTTTGGTGTCACCGCACGGTTTACTGCAACCCAGCAGTTCTTAACAGCTCTCACAAACACACACACACACACACAGCAGTTCTTGACAGCTCTCACAAACAGCAGCTGAAGCCACATCCTGCATCTCTGTCTGAAGAAGGCACTGAAGTCTAAATCTTGTGTAGCAGGTTGATTGCGGTGGGGCATGAGAATAAACACATCACAGTCATAACAGTCTGTGGTCTAGCTCGGTCTACTGTCACAACATCTGCTTATGGTTCACAACAGACACAAACTGTGGATCTGAAATGTGTTTGGTAATCTGTCTCTCTGTACTCTGAAAAATAAACACGATCAACTGTACAAAGACAGCACACGAATCTAACTACACCACAATCCATATGCCCCTTTTGCCATTCTTGTTTGTGCAGAGGAGCTTATATATAAGAAAGAGTCTAGTAAACTACACTTATAGTAGATGTGTTACCAAAGACCAAAGGTAGTCTAATGCGCTTTAAATGGGTGGCCTGGGGTATATAAAGATTGGAAGTTAAAAAGCAGTCCATAGGAGAGCACTAAAAGATTAATCTGCTTATTTGTATCGTATTTGTATCTTTGTATTCATGTTATTTGCCAAGAAATCTTACTTTTTTCCTCTTTATGAAACTCACCGGTGTAGAATTTCTCAGATATTTCCTGCTAGAAAGCACAAGTCTTTTCATGATGTGCTGCTGTTATGTTGAGCATTGTACAGTTCTGTGCAGCACCACAATTTATGTGAAATGATGTGATGTGCTCCTGAGCTGCTTAACCAGAGCAAGCTGAGCTGTAAATATATCTGTCTTTGGTCAACGTGTTGGTTTGTTCTATATTTTAGTTTCGGGGGGGGGGGTGGTGGTTGTAAGCCACTTTTGTAAGCCACAGAAGCACGCGTTTATGATATTTAGTAATCTTTGTTTTCCTCAGAAATGGATCATGACTCATATGGTAATGGAGATGATAATGGGAATGATGAGCCGTAATTATATCTGTCTTTGGTCAACACTTATATCTGTCTTTGGTCAACACGTTGGGTTGTTCTACATTTCAGTTTGGGCGGGGGAAAAAAGTGAAGTTAAGCCATATGCCACATTCTGTAGCCACAGAACCACGTGTTTATGACATAAATAATCTTTGTTTCTCAGAAATAGATCATGACTCATATACATCTTGTCCTTTTCCTTCTGCTTTCATGTCATAGTCATGAGTGTAACCGTGGCAACTGTATCCATGCATTATATAAACATCAAAACTCAAAACCTTTACTACATTTAACATGTAGAGACTCTGACCTGATCTGCTGTTCCTGCAATCTTTTCTCTCAGTCTTCTCGATACACCATAGACTATCACTGAACAATAGCCAATGCCACATTTTATGGAATCTAGCGATAATGTCTGCACCTCGATTAGCATGTTGATTGCACTGATGAAGACGCCATCACAGATGTATTTTATATTCTCTTCTGCTTTGCTTATATCTATAAATATGATGTCGAGGGCGGGCTAGAAAGAGTAGCTTACTGCAAAATGCTTCTCATGTCGATGTATAAGAAACATGCTCAAAGGGGTAAAGGGGTCTCCTGAAGTACGTGTTGTAGAAAGAGGTTTAATATTGCCTGTGTACAATCTGAAGAAGACTTCTGCAAAGAGCTGTCTTTGTAGTCATCTCAAAATTGCAATTTTATACAGCAGCAATATTTTTGTAGCCTGGATACCAGAGCGAACTTAGCCCCGTCATCAACTAGCCTGGTCACATACTACATTGCTCTGATTGGTTCTAGGTATATCCAATTGAGCGAAGAGGCATTTTTTCCCCCTGGTTCGTTGAAACACGCCCCATAATCACAGCCCAATGGAGCAGTATCAGACTCATATTCTGACTAGAATTATGAGTATGACCATCGTGACATCGTCAGGCTAATATTTTTGCAAAATTTTTCCAAATTCCACATTTTCAATTTCTTAGTCTACTTCTCCAGCACAGTGGTTGTTCCACACCTACGATGTCTTCCTGCAGAGCTACATCTTTTTACATGTCAGCCATAATATTTTAAAACTTCAACTTGTAAAAAAAATTACGAGACAGTTTAGAGAGAAAAGCTGAGCTGAGACACAGATGAGATAAACCCTCAACTCATTTGGATCCTCTATTAACAAAAACACAGTAAAAGTTGAATTATTTTTCTGAAAACTGTAAAAAACTGTAACGTAAAGTAAAAATGCTGTAATTAACTACTCAAGAAGTGTTTAAGTATGGTAATGCAGGTTTTCCTATGTATATTTTGAGGTTCAGAAGAAAGGAAAGGAAGTAGGGTAGGGGACAAAATGGGAAGAGAAAGGGAGCTAACCAGAGGAGAGAGATGGTAAAAAGTTTACGACTGAAGGAGTGAAGGCCAGGCGTGACCTCATCACAGCGGAATGTATTCTGAGCCCCTTCACAGAGTAATACATGCTCACATCCAAACACATACACACACACACACACACACACACACACACACACACACACACACACACACACACACACACACACACACACACACACACACACATAGACAGACACACACACACACACACAGCCCAGCCAGGGAGAAAAAGACACATTTACACACTCCAACACCCAAAGATGCAGAGCACACACATGCGCGCGCACACACACACACATACACACCCTCTCTGACCCCCCTGCCATTAGGGTGATATACAAGCTCACACACCCTCACACACCCATAGGCTTTCTCTACGAGAGCGAGAAGGAAGGTGCCTGTTGATTACATCCACCACAGCTGCCAGCCTGCCACAGAACTCCTCCTCACACACACACACACACACACACACAGAACTCCTCCTCTTTCTGGTATCTTTAAGGGCTGTGAGGCCAACTACTAAAGATCCACAGCTGTCAGAGCGAGAGAGACAGAGAGAGACAGAGAGAGAGAGAGAGAGAGAGAGAGAACAGGACAGAGAGACAGAGGGATACAGAGAGAGAGAGACAGAGAGAGAGAGAGAGAGAACAGGACAGAGAGAGAGGGATACAGAGAGAGAGAGAGAGAGGGAGAGAGAGAGAGACAGAGGGAGAGAGAGAGAGAGAACAGGACAGAGAGAGAGGGATACAGAGAGAGAGAGACAGAGGGAGAGAGAGAGAGAGAGAGACAGAGGGAGAGAGAGAGATAGAGAGAGAGAGAGAGAGGGAGAGAGCGAGAGAGAGACAGAGAGAGATAGAGAGAGAGAGAGAGAGAGAGAGAGAGAGAGAACAGGACAGAGAGAGATGGGGGCAGGGAGAAAGGCTGTGTATAATGTGAGGCTTAATAATGTGGCCATTTTGTAAGTGACGGTACGATGTGTTTTGGATAGTGATTAATAACACAGCGTTACTTCCAGAAAGTAAAAATAAAGTAAAAAAGACGTTTGGTTCTAAAGCTGTCTTCTGACGGAAAAGAAAATCATTCCCCGAGGAACATACAGAGGAGCTTATAGAAATGGTCTTTTGTCTGACACTGAGCAAATTGAGTCTGTCACGAGAGTGTATGTGAATCCAGTGGCCTTATCCAAAACCTCTTATCAGAGATGGCCTACAGATGGCCTTTGACATACTACTTTAACAAAGTTGTAATACATCACGATATACGGACGTTCCTAAAGTTCTCTGATATAGGAACATACAAGACCATCCGTATGCTAGGAACGCTTAAAAAAAGAAGAATGATTTAATATTGGTTTAAAGTGGAAAGTCAACACAAAGGCCATAAACTTTACAAACACACATGCGAGCGCAAACATCGTGGTCCCAGACGTGTCTGACACAGCTGAGTGGGAGCAGTGCATGGACCCAATGCCCTTTCGAATCTCCACCCAGTCTCTTCATCGACAGTGCTCCCTTTTAAAGCAGTGGTAAAAACCCAGCGTCTCTTTCTGCAACAGGGACATTCACACAGACACACACACACACACACACACACTCACACACACACACACACACACACCAAACACACACACACAAATACACACACACACACACACACACACACACACACACACACACACACACACACAGGGACATTCAGGGTCACAAAAAAAGCTGTCTCCTTCTCCAAGATGCAGTCGTCCAGCTCTTGAGCATCCATAAGGAGAGGGAGGACAGGAGAGAGGAGGAATCCATCATACAAGCCCTGTTCTGGTGCCTAGCTGTTGCATATAACACCAGGAGTTATGGACTGTGTGGGACTGAAGCCGTAGCCAAAACATGCTGAAGTTGTGGTCTTTAGTTTGATTTTTATGGTTTGGCTATTTGTGGTTTGGGTTGGGAACTGGTTGTGAGTCAGAGACAGATGTGTGTTTGGGGGGGGGGGGGGGGAGGACTGTACTGTTTCTGCTGTAAGACACACCGTATATGTTACGCAATGTTTTGCTCATGGTACGGCCTCTGGGGGAGTCAGAGGATACTCATGCAGGTTAGTTTGAGTGAGAACCAACTGCAGATGTGTGTGTGTGCAGATCCAGTGGTCAATTTGAGCCTGGCACGAGCACTTGTAAGGATAATCTGCATTGTCCCGCCCCCCCACACCCCGAGTCTGAGTTATGTTAACTCACATTTCACTTCTTTACATTGCACACTGCACACTCACTTTTGCACACTTTTGCCCTGCAATTTTTGCATTTTACCTCTCACTTTACTTTTTTATATTCACTCTTGTTTTATACGTATATCTGTTTCCATACTGTGGTCTGTAGTACTTATGTTATGTGTAGTACTTAGTGTGTTTCTATGTTTTATGTTATGTGTAGTACTTATTGTGTGTGTTACGTATGTTTTTATGTTTTTACTGTATGCACCCATACACCAGAGCAAATCTCAGGTAGGTGTACACCTACTTGACAATAAATCTGTTTCTGATTCTGATTCTGATAAACACAACATAGAATTTAGAAAAAAGACAGTCAAGCACACAGTCAAGCACACAGACACACGCAAAGGAGAAAGTATGATGACTCAAATATGCAGTCTGTGATTCTGACAAAAGGTTGTCCATATTTCAGCCCAACAGCCAATCACATGATAGCCCTACCACTATGTTTCCGGGGAGACCAGGGAAGACAAACAGGACAAAAACAGAGACGTTCACACACACACACACATACACACACACACACACACACACACACACACACACACACACACACACACACACACACACACACACACACACAACATACACACACACACACACACACACACACACACACAGAACAAAAACAGAGACATTCACACACTGATGATGATGAAACCACCTCCTCCTCGTCTCCACTCAACAACCTTATCTGACGACATGTTGCCATGGCGCTGTCCGCTCATCAGCAGAATGCAGAGCGAGGGCTGTGGAGGCTGGAGGCAGAGGGATGCTCGTTAAACATGACACCTCTTCTCTGCTCTGTTTACTCTCTGCCTGTCTCTCTCTCTCTCTCTTTCTCTCTCTCTCTCTGTCTCTCTGTCTCTCTCGCTCTATCTCTCTCTCTTTCTCTCTCTTCTCTGCTCTGTTTACTCTCTGCCTGTCAGCTGTCTCTCTGCCCGTCATCTTTTCTCCTCTTTTACGCAAAGAATACGCTTTCAAAAGATTATTTTTTCACGGTATGTTAAGCTCAGAGTTTATAGAGGCTTTATCATAACCATAACAAGTCTCTACTTCACTATCTTTCTCATTGTTCACCTTTCTCTAGATTATTTGAACATACACCCATTCGGTTTCCACACACACACACACACACACAAATATACATTATGTATACATTATGCTTCTGTGACATTCAAAGACCCTCTTGATTGAGAGTGTATTCTAGCCTGGTGACACCAGCCTACGTATTTCCGCCTGAATTGATTTCAAGCTCATACTCAGTCTGGCCCAACCCCGTTGACAATCGTCTCCAGGACTCAAAATCCTGTAGGACCAATCAGCGAACAGTTCAGAGCTGTGACGCAAAACTCGCCTTGGAGGAAAAGACACGAAAAGCTATCGGAAAAGTTGTCTCAACTCTCGAGAACATCTGAAAATGAAAAGGAGAACAAGAGTATTTTCTTGTAAGTTTTATGATTGGAAAGGACGTCGTAGCTCTTCTCCCAACTGGCTTTGGGAAGAGTTTAATCTACCGAATGCTTACTAAACGTTGCTGATTGGTTAAGGGAACTCCAATGATTTTAAACCTCAAGCTAAGCACCCGCTCATCTCGGAAACGAAAATGCATAGCGTTTTGCCAGACTGAAAGACGGAATGAAATGGAGTCACAGGCTGGTAATGGCCAGGCTAAGTGTATTCAGCTTCATGGGCAGAAATGACCCCTTTATTCACCAGTTTGCAGCAGACTTATCCCGTGTTTGTGTGTGTGTGGGGGGGGGGGCTGGGTAACCACAGGGGCCCGGGGGGCTCAGGAACAGCACCGATGTTGGGTAACTACAGGAAGAGCACCAATGCTGGGTAACCACAGGAACAGCACCGATGCAGGGTAACCACAGGAACAGCACCGGTGCTGGGTAACCATGGTAACCACATGGGCCCGTGGGGCACAGGAACAGCATCGATACTGGGTAACCACGGTAACCACATGGGCCCGTGGGGCTCAGGAACAGCATCGATACTGGGTAACCACGGTAACCACATGGGCCCGTGGGGCTCAGGAACAGCATCGATACTGGGTAACCACGGTAACCACATGGGCCCGTGAGGCTCAGGAACAGCACCGATGCTGGGCAATCACAGGGGACCGTGGGGCTCAGTCTGGGATTGTTTATGTGTGTG
>NC_137912.1:3610884-3620884 GCF_963457725.1 Sprattus sprattus | reverse complement strand
GAAAAACACAGGCGCAATTCCACATCCCTACCGTGCACCCACATACAATACAAACCCTGTGGTTAACACCTGGCAAACAGTAATATACATACAGACATATGTGTGTGTGTGTGTGTGTGTGTGTGTGTGTGTGTGTGTGTGTGTGTGTGTGTGTGTGTGTGTGTGTGTGTGTGTGTCTGTGTGCGTCTGTGTTTGTGTTTGTGTTTGTGTGTTTGTATATGTATATATTATACTAATGCATAAATAAATTCATCCCAGAATGAAATAATGTGACTAAAAAATTTTATTGAGAGTAAGGGTGTCGCCAGTGGTTAATACATGCTTTAATTTCATCAAAAGCAGCATCTCCAAAGCCCTAGTGCTAGCTCCTTGTATGCAAGCTGTTCAAAGCTCCATGGAAATATATTAAGCAGACTGAGAGCCTATAAATGTCTATACACTTCCAAGGTGGTTCCAGCGACTAACCCACAGCTTCTTGGCTGCTGTGAAAGCAACAAGGAGTAGGTTCTTCTGAAAAAGTGCCAATGGAAGGTTTGCGATTGAACAAGTCAGGTGTCAAAATAAAATCTCTATCTATTAAGCTTGATATATCAGCAGCTAACTGTTGCCATAACGAGCTGGGCGACCCCTTAAAAGTATAAAAGTCCCTCGCAACCCTTGACTTAGAGTTCGGAGACAAGAAGAGATACAAATGAAATTGTTTCAGTGGAGTCGAATAAGTTCTATATGCCAGGTCCAAGATATCATCTGATGATTTGGGTTCTTAGAAAGTGATTATTTCCCATGTCTGATTGGAAAAAAATTTATTGTACATCACGTTCCAAATCTTTTGACCAAACTGCAACTACTCCAAGAGTGTTGTATGAAGACATAAGAGGGAAAAAATATAGATATAGGAGGCACAGCTAGAGCTTTAGTGAAAAAAGTGAAAAAAGTGAAAGTGACTCTACACTGTAAAACGTAACAACTGTCCTTACTGAAAACATACAATTAATTGGACTCAGTTTTTGTTTTTTGTTGAGTTTACTTGTCTAAACTGAGTGTTATTCAATTTTTTGGTAAAAAAGTTAACAAACTCACTGCAATCTAGTAAACTACACTTAAACAGCTTAAGTTTGCTTAAGTTTGTGGTACAAGCTTAAGCTACAAGTTAAAATAACCATTAAAATAAAGTAAACTGCACTTAAACTGCTTAACCCTGTGCTACAAGCTCTGCCATTATATATATGATACCTGCATATTGAGTAAAATTAACTCACATTTTATTTCTTGTCCTCCTAACTTGTCTGAACTAAGTAGCCTATTGAATTTTAGATAAAGCCTACTTTAATCAACCAATTCAAGTAAACTGTAAGCCTAGCCAATGCTACTTGATTTGCATAAGTTTGTGCTATACTGAATAAATAGGCTGCTATTATTGTGCCTATTTTTGAGATCAAAAAGGCTATCTTGAAGACTTGCAATATTGTCTTTACACTGACCAGTTTCGAAAAAATACTTGACTATATGCAAGAGTCTATTATTACATGCAGCCAAACAAAATACAAAGCAAGAGGTCACTTTATAAAAGCCCATAGCCTAGAAAGCACAATGCATACAGGGGTCCAGGGCCCAAAGAATCACAAGAAAACTCAAGTGAGCTCATGTAAGTATTAAATTCCCCAATAAAAGATAAAAACAATGGTTTCCTTTCCAGGGATTAGCATAGATTAGCATTCTCTTGAAAGGCGCCCTATAAATAAAATGTAGCCTATTATTATTATTATTATTATTAGTGAATGTAGAATTTCCAGATGAAACGAAGTAGCCTAAGTAAGGCTAATTATGAAGTCCTTTTTAGTGACATCATTGTCCTTAGGAAATCCTAAGCAAACCTTATTTAGCGTTTAGATAAACTCTCTAAAAATGCTCCTCCTAACAAAGTTGGGAAAGTACAGTGCACAGTGTGCATTCCCAGAGCAGTCGGGGCTTTTACGTCTGTTGGTGACGTCAGCCCAGAAGATAGGCATTACTGGTGCATTCTTGCGACGAACGTTAGATCGACGAAGCAAGCCACAAAACAGAGCATCTCTGGCATTTCGGTTATTGGAGTAGAACGGCGACTCGGACGGTGCACTCATTTACAACTTCTGCTGGTAAGTAACATGCTCCTTAATATAATAGATGTAGAGCTGACATTTCAATGTTTGTCCCCTCAAATGCTAGTTTATTGCTTGATACGGACCAGCTAGCCTGCTAGCTTCGATTTCAGGGCTGGTTCCTTCAGTTGCCGCGCATTTGCAAATTTGTACTAAACCAATTGTTCGATTAATAATGTTTTTCTAACCAGCAACTTGCATCTATATGCTATACACATAAATACACTGTATTGCTAAACTGTGTCTAGGTAAAATGGGTTATATTAACTCAAGTGTCAATGATTTTCGAATTTGAACGGTTAGCTATCTAGCTAGCTTAGATAGCTTTTCTCAAGGCAGATAGCAGGCTTAATCATAATAAGTTCCTCTAACTTTCCAGAGGGAAGACTAAGACGCTATAGATAAGCTGCTCTTTTATACAAATGCAGATTTTGGCTACATGCGGGCATTTTACTTGATGTCAGCCTAGTTTTACTAGTTAAGTAATTTAGCTGAAATGGTCGGCATGTCATGAAGTCACCTTTGCCTCCATGTTGTGTTGAAAAAAAATCACTGTTGAACCCTAATCATAGTGCTGTATCCTAATGAGTCATTCTGTCTTTCTTTTGTTGCCGAATCAGATGGAAGAGAGGAATGCATTGGCCTTGTAAGTCCTGCACATTTGTCGCATCCAAAAGAGGGCAGCTGCTGAAGCATTGTAGACTAAAGCATGGTGGTCTTACCAGATCTTGCCCAATACTATGCCTCCATCAACAGTGCTTATGCACATTCAAATCGTTCAATGCCCTGAAAGTGCACTTATCCAAAATTCACTCTCAGATCACACACACTGAAGAAAGAGCGCATGAGCACATATTTAACTGTCAGCTGTGTGAGTTTAATGAGACATGTACAGAACAGGACTTTCTCAGACACTTGCGCCAACATCTGAAATTATTCCAAAAAATTGAATGCCCCTTTTTAGACTGCGATTTTGAGACAAATGTCTATTCTACTTTTAACACACATAAAAGTAGAAATCATAATCAGACCTCTATTGATGTTAATCTGGCGTTCAAGCCAGAGATAGTTTCCCAGCACTCCTGCTCTGAAGAGAGCATTCCTGTTGCATCTTTAGATGAACTCACTAGTGAGGATGAGGAAATGGCAGACATTGATGTTCAGGACTTTGATATTCAAATGGAGCACAATTTAGCATCATTGTTCCTTAAAATGCAAGCATTTTGGAACATCCCTGAGAGTGCAACGCAAGAAGTAGTACAGGAAATCAGTCAACTATTTGTACTTTCTGAACCTTTAGTGTATACTGCCATTGAGGGGATTCTCAAACAGCATTATCCTGATGTTGACAGTGGTGTTATCAAGGAGATAATGAGGGCTGTTGCTGAGACAAATGCATTTCTGAAGCACACATCTACAGGGGGGTCTCTTTCAACGTCTAGAAGGAGAGAATCTTTTTTTGCCAAAGAATTTCCAGTAGTGGAACCTGTGGAATACGGCAGTAAGCGTGGTCAAACATTAGTTTACATTCCATTGCTTCAAATGCTCCAAGCTTTGCTGAGAAAAGATGAGATTTTAGACAAGTTTCTTTCTGCAAGTTGCTCCCAATTGGGTGAGTTTTGTGACCACAGGGATGGTTCTGCTTTTCACAACAATGCCATACTCGCTGGTGAGGAGTTCAGAATTGCCCTTGGCTTATATATTGATGATTTTGAGGTTGCAAACCCATTGGGGACAGCAAGGAAAAAGCACAAATTGTGTGCTATATACTGGACTCTAGCTAATCTTGCTCCAAAGTACCGCTCATGTCTTCATGCCATACAGTTAGCAGTTTTATGCAAGGCTACTGTAATTAGGGAAAAAGGATACAGTGAGGTTCTGCAGCCCCTCATAAAAGACCTGGTATCATTAGAGGAGCATGGGGTTTACATTGAGAAGCTAGGTACAAGCGTAAAGGGAACTGTGTTGTATGTCGCAGCTGACAATCTGGCTGCCCATTCCCTTGCTGGGTTTCAGGAGAGCTTTTCTGGTCACAGGGTGTGTAGGTTTTGCATGGCTAGTAAGGAGGAGATTCAGAATTTTGAGGTCAGCTCAGGATATTTCACTTTGAGAAACAAGGAGGATCATGATAGGCATGTTCAGGATGTGATGCAGGACTCCTCTAAGGCACGGGAATATGGAGTTAAAAGAGAGTGTATTCTTACAAAGAATCTCTGTTATTTCCATGCTGTTCATGGATATCCGCCCGATATATTACATGATTTTCTGGAGGGAATTGTACCTTATGAGTTAGCTCTGTGCATTAAAGATCTGATAAAGAAGAAATACATTAGCCTTGAAGTGTTGAATCATACAATCAAGGAATTCCCATATTCCTTCTCAGACAAAGTCAATAAACCCCATGAGATTCCAAAGACCTTGGCTTCAAAAGTGACCATAGGGGGAAATGGACACGAAAATTGGTGTCTGATTCGATTGCTCCCGCTAATGATAGGACATCTTGTGCCAGAGGGGGATGAAACCTGGGAAGTCTTAATGGTGCTAAAAGACATTTTGGAAATGGCTGTTTCTCAGAAATTCACAGAGGAGTCTTTGTATCTCCTGGAAAACAAGGTCTCTGAGCATAGACACCTACTTTTGGCTGCTTTCCCCGGTTGCAGGGTTCGTCCGAAGCACCACTATATAGAGCACTATGCTCAGCTGGTGAAAGTCTTTGGGCCGTTAATTGATATGTGGACCATGAGGTTTGAGGGGAAGCATAGTTTTTTCAAAAAAGTCATCCATGACACTAAAAACTTCAAAAATGTTGCCCTCACCTTGGCTAGAAGACATCAGAAGATGGTAGCATGCCACTTAGATGCAACTTCGTTCTTCAAGCCAGAGCTTCAGGTGCATAGTGTGAAAAGTGCATTGCTCACTTCATTGCCAGGGAACATTCAGGATTTTGTGCAGCAAAGGTACGGTGCACATAAAACCGTTCTCTTGGCAGCATCAATTATAGTTGATGGGATTAAATATGTGGCTGGTATGGTGGTTTCTGTAGGATCGTGTGCAGGGCTCCCTGAATTCAAACAGATTAAGCAGTTGCTCATCATAAACACAGACGCAGTCTTCATTTGCAGGCCAATGATTGCCTGGTATCATGAGCATTTCCGTGCCTATGAATTAACCCAGGGCAGCGTCGGGCTAAATGCTATTCTGATGGCTGACTTCAATGATGTTCTTCCATTGTCAGCTTATAAATTGAGGGGAAAGTGGTTTGTTTCTCCAAAGCGTTACATCTTCTGCTAATTACGCAGCCTTTCCTGTAATTACCTTCAATTAATTTGATCAGTTGTAAATAGTTTGTCATTCTTGGTATGAATAGTGTAGTGTCAGTACTCAGCTGACAGGTAAATGTTGTATTGCCATCCTCAATATTTTTGTGACTCAATGTAACTATTCTGTTTTGTAGGATGATGGAAGAAAAATGGCATGTCCGTGTATTTGTGACTAATGAAGACATTAGGAAGGTCACTCTAGATGGGAAACCGAGCAATGTGGAGAAATTGCTCTCTGATCTCAAACTTAAATTGGGATTACAGTTTGATTTCGATCTGCAATATGAAGACCCTCACTTTGCCAATGCCCTTTGCAACCTGACTGATATGTCAGACCTACCAGAACGGCCTACGGTCAAGATCATCAGTTCTCTAGCCCTAACCCCAGCTCACTCCAGCTCTTTGAGCACCTGCAGCACTGACATACTGAGCCCAAGAAACAAAGATAGCAATAGGCATGATCCTTGGCCTCCTGAATTTGATATACCAGAGTTCTCTGTCGACATCAATTACAGGCTGAGACAAGGTGACCTTGTCTACTTGAGAGATGTCACGCTGTTACAAATGTCACGGGACATGAAACATGTCATTCTTGAAAGACTTGCAGAGGCCATGTACAAGTACATGGCATACCCCCGAGATCACCACTTTGATGAAGTAGCAGCGGCTCTCATCAAGAAACATCCGTGTTTGAGGGAGCCTGGATCCGTGAGTGGATATAGTGGCTGGAAAAATTCTTTAAAATTTAAAATGGGAAATTACCGCACGAAGTTAAGGAAATCTGGGATGGCAGATGTTACCGTGAATGGCTGCAGGAGGCAAAGGGGATTCCCGGACGAGGATTCGCCAAGCCGAAACATAAAAAAAGCCAAAAGATATGAAACTAACTTTTTGCCAAATTTCCCGGATGGAGAAGATCAGGTCTCTCTTGAGCTAATAAGGCGTGAGCTTGAAATGGATGCAAAAAAAAGCTTACCAGATGTGATCGCCATTAGAAGGAAGATGGATCAGACCTTCGCACTAAGAAGGAAGGAAATTGTAGAGGAGCAACCACTTGTGTCGAGAATGGTGGAGCGATGGCCAGCGCTCTTCACGGAAACTCAAGTAAGAGACTGTGCATAGCTAATTGTAAGTGCAATTTATAGCAGGTCATCCCCATAAAATGTTGTTGCTGAAAGTTGTTTGTGTATGTTTTCAGATTTATGATGAATTTTCAAGGGTTGCCAGCACAAATCTTCGTCAAAATTTCTATCAAGCACTGGACCATCACACACCCAGCCTGATAGACATGATGAGGTCAAAAAGAGGAAAAGTGGGCCAATCCCTAGAAGGCTTTCTCCAACACATTGATACTCAGGTTGACGGGGCTATTCCAAGAATTTTTCTTTTAGGCAGAGGGTTACCAACACACATTCCAGTTGAGTACTCACGGAGTGTGGAGTTTAGTCTGATAATTTATTCCCACAGTCGGGTACTTTCAAGAAGTGGAAATGAAGGATGACAAAAAACATCTCTGAAAGGCAGAGTGTCCAAATGTTTCTTTTTTAATTAATTTGTCCTTTGTGTGTTCATGCATTTTAAGCTATTGTTATCGGTAACGTACATTTTCTAATTTTCCCCTGGAATTGTTTTTGCACGTCTAGAACATCACTCTGACACGGACCGTTGTGCTGCGATGTCTGCCAATGTTTCTTGGAGATGATGACAGTGAGTTTTGCAGGACTTGCTTTGTAAGTTTAAAAAAAAAAAAATTCTCAATTTATTTCTTACAAACACTGCCATAAAACTGATAAACCTAATGCACGTAACTAAAAAGTGTTTTGAATGAACATTGAATATGGAATGCCTCCAATCCTTTGGAAATGTGCAAATATCTTTTGATGGTCCATATTTCCACCTTATACACTTCTCTTTAACACACTCCTGGGTTAACTACTACACATTTTACATGTTAACATCATAGTTTTACTTTCAGAAGACATTTATTGGTGGATGGATTTCTCTCTCTCGCTCTCTCTTTGCTGACTTGCTCACACGTGCTTACTCTTCATCTTGTGTATGTCTATTCACTGATTTTGTGTCCTCATCTATTGTCTCACACATTATTGTGTTGATTTCTTTGCAGGACTCGGACAACGGAGAGGACTCAGCCCATGTGCCAGTGGGCATACTTACCGTCATCCCAGAGGATGATCCAAGGCCTGATTCTGCTAGTTTGCACTTGCACCCTTCCAGCGTTGCGGTAATTCTTGAGGGGGACCTAGTCTTGGATGACTTGTCTTCATATCCAGAGGCGTTTTGTCTTTTATTTGGACTTGTATATGCATTGCACCTTGACTATCCGGGAAAAATGAGGTATACGTTTGAGTTCATTCAAAAGATCCTCTTGGATATTGGGCAAAACAAACTCAGCCCAAAAATGCAAACCTTAAAGAATGCTCTCATGAGCTCATAAGGTTAATGAGAATATAGTTAAAATTTGAGGTAGCTCCTTATGTGATTGGAACGGTGTGTGTGTGTGTGTGTGTGTGTGTGTGTGTGTGTGTGTGTGTGTGTGTGTGTGTGTGTGTGTGTGTGTGTGTGTGTGTGTGTGTTCAAGTGTGTGCGTGTGTGTGTAAGTAAAAGAGAGAGAACAGCACCCCACCACCCCCCATCAAACAACACACACAGTCCCCCCGAAACACACAAAGACAGAAGGAGCAGGTTGGCTTTTAGTTTGTTCTGTGTTGCCAGTGATGGTCCTGTTCCCGATCATCAGTCAAAAGTGTCCCGACAAGAAGTAATATTGGAGAGCATGTATGAGATCAATGGGGATTTATGTACTGTTCTTATGCCGTTTTATAACATTACAACACACTGTTGTTTTGAAGGTGTTGTTTTATAACTGAGTTGAATTCATTGTTAAAAGACATGTGGAAAAAAATGTGTAATGCTTTGGTTTTGTCTGATCAGACCAATACATTTATCAGATGTGAAAAACCATAGTTTACAATCGTACAATCAGAGTCTTTTGGCTTCCAGTTCTATTCAGAGGAAATAGGAATATTCAGTGTTTGGAGTATATAGTTAACATCAGTACTCAGTACATTCTTAAATACAAGACCTGTGTAACACCTTATCCTGTGTATTTAGGAATGAAGTTCTGTTGTTTACTATATTTTCATAGGGAGCATAGAACTGGAAGCCAAAAGACTCCAATTGTAAGATTGTAAACTATGGTTTTTAGTATATAGTAAACATTTCAGTGATGTCATAAGGTCAATGGATTAGTCTGATCAGAGATTATTATTTATTATTATTATGTTTTTAAGTCAAGTTAAACTTTGGACAATTTTTTTCCATTCCATACAGTGGAAACAAGATGTTTCTGTTTTTTTTATGGAGAATATAGTGTTTGTGATGCTCTTCCACAAGAGTATTTTCCATTTGTGTGCCTGCTGCTTACTCTTCAGAAGTTCAATAAACTTACGTATTTCCAGGTAATCGGTTTCCTCATTTTATCCAAGTTCACAGAACTTACAATTGCAGGGTTTTTGAGTTCAATTTACTTAAAAGAATGTAGTATTGCTGATTGCTTTTTACTCATGTACTTGAGTTATGAGAACTTAGTTTCTTTGGTAAATGCCTTTATTTGTGTCAAGTTCACTTTACTTCAGTGTGCCAAGTACACTAAACTTAGTTTTCTCTTATTTTCACAACTGAAGTGAACTGAGTATTGCCTACTCACCGTGTGCTAGTTTATTTTAAGTGAACAAAACACTCAGTTTAACTTAAAAAAATAAGTTCTTTTACTCAATTTTTTCAAGGTAATCGGTTTCCACAATTTTTTTAAGTAAAGTTAACTTATCAGGTTTTACAGTGTATGGCAGAGGGGGTGTAGACACACACACTCTGAATTCCACCTCTGCATTTGACCCATCCAGGGTAGTGACACACACAGCACCCAGTGAACACACACAGTGAAGTGACTACACTAACCCGGAGCAGTGAGCTGCCTTTGGGCGGGTCCGGGGAGCAGTGATCTGGTCGGGGATCGAACTGGCCACCCTCCAGTTTCCAGCCTGAAACCCTAACCAGTAGGCCACGGCTGCCCCATTGTTGTAGTTGTTAAAGTATATCAACCTGTGTAGAGGACAGAATGGTAGCTCTGCATATGAAGGGACCCTATTAGCACAAGGAGCTGATCTGATACATAAATACATAAGAAATGAAGTAGCAGGTTGGGACTTGGAGAAGCTACATTCATTCTCGAGTTTCTTCATTAACATCTCATTAGAACACATGTCCATCCCCAACCAAAGATGGACAGTTCACTTGACTTGGTCCCCGGCACGCTTACAAGCTGCCCACGTCCCCTTCTAGAGGAGAAACAGTCCAGGATGGGAAAAGGATGAGTTCCATCTGGCTGTTGCGTTGCTTCAAGGGTTGAGTGGCAACGATTTATTTAGGAACTATAATGGCACTCCGCTTCGCGTCGTGCCTAGCAACTCCCCTTACCTGTTCTAAAATCAGCGCAAACCACGGCCTCTTGGGGCTTATTGC
>NC_137912.1:3603384-3605884 GCF_963457725.1 Sprattus sprattus | reverse complement strand
CGGGCCAATTAAAGAGGGACATGGGGTAGGAGACAGCATGGAGAGAGGACACGGGGGTGGAGAGGGAGACTTTGAGGGAACGAGAGCCAGATTGTAGGCCACGGTAACTTAAGAACTAACCAGCAAATGGCCATAAAATTGAACTTGGCATGGTTATTTCTTTTGAAACTTCAGGGAACAGTGTTAAACGGACACTGCAGAACAGTCTGGCCTGTACTGTGTGTGAGAGTACACGTGAGAGGTGTAACTCGTGTGCCCGTTGTGTGAACTGTGTCGTAAAACGTCAGCCGGCAAAGAAATTAACATTAGGACTAATTAAGAACTGCTTCAAAAGCAAGACAAGTTCTTTCTGTTTGGGTATGCTTTTTTATATCAAATAACAAGCTATGGTCTTTGAGGAAAGTGCACTGAACTCATGCAGACAACGTTATTCCAGACACCATAATCTTGCCTTTGTTACATTCCAAAGATGTCTGCTCTCAAGGCCAACACCCTAATGCATCTTCAAAGTAGGTGTGTGTGTGTGTGTGTGTGCATATGTGTGGGGTAAGGATGAGGTGACGCACTGATGGGAAACAGAGTGTGTATCTCTTTGAGAATAGATCTTCTTTTCTAGGGATAACTAGCTATGTTAGCCATCATGAAAAGATTCCAAAAAATGCAGGCTGATTCTGATCTGACAAATTCTGCCAAACAGCTCTCCCAAAGTGGATACCAATCCAAAACAACCGAACACCATGGTTTGCTCACTAACACTGTTTAATCCTTAAACATTTTGCTTAAAGATTGATATCTCTGTAGAACTTATACCACAATTCCTTTTTTATGAACGTTCTGTAATAATCAGTAGCCTTGTGCTTGCACCCCCATGCCGTACTCCTGTAGAGATCGTTTAAATAGGCTATACAATAACAATAATAAACACAACAACTCCTTAGTATTAAAATGTTCCTACAGAATCGTATGAGCATTGCAAGATTTTATATTTTCTATAATTCACCCCAATAACAATAGTTCAAGTGAGATGGCCCGGAGTGCATTCTATATTTCTATGGCTTAGTTCCATTCCAGCTGTGCTTCCAAAACACTGCTCCCGAGAATCTCTGATATTTCCACTGGCGGCCCTGCAGGCTGCCAAATACATGAAACATATGGCCACTCTTCACTTGACCTCTGTGTCCAACAGCCAAGACCGTGCCATCCAATCCTGAGAAGGTTAAAGGTCGCCACAGGCCCCCTTTGATGCAGTGATTTATTCCGCGGAGCAGAGCCCCAGTCTATTAGTCAGGGAGTACCAGCCGGTTACTGACACATTTGGAACACTTCTCCAAAAGGGGACCTTTAACCTGTTTGTCGTTTTTTTAAGAGAACATATAGAATTTCACACGCCAATTAGGCTGGACGTGATATCATGGCAAAATGTATTTAGGGAGCTTGCGACACTGTCCGGCCCTCGACTGTCCGGCCCTTTATTTCGGCCCTCTGTGTATTTGAGTTTGACACCCCTGGTCTACATGTATGTTATTTTACAACCAGAGCGAGTGACGCATACAGGTACTGACATGATGCCAGGCTCGCCTACAGTGACGACACAGCGCTGGTCAGAACTTGGTTCGAACTCGAGAAATATGTTTTTTCAATAAATGAACGATGACATAAACATAGAAACGTGTCAATTTACCCTTACTTATTGGAGCCAGTGGGTTGGTGAGGAGGGACGCTAGTTTACTAGTGACAGGCTGCGTTGCTTATACTTGTGTACTTGTATACCGTAACAATAAAGGACTACTACTACTACTACTACTACAAATTGTCTACGGGTGTTGGCTCATTGAAACATATTATGTTTGTCTGTCCGTTTTAAAGTCATTAGCAGGTTTGAAGGAGAATAAACAAGTTGAGGTTTACTCTTTGCCAGTAATGACAGGGATTGAAGAATTTATAGGGATAATAGTTTTTTTTGTGGGGAAGTAAGTAAGTAAGTAAGTAAGACTTTATTTACATAGCACATTTCATACAAAAGTTGCAATTCAAAGTGCTTTACATAAAACCAATAAAGGAAAGCAGCAGGAGCATACATGGAGTGAAAGATAAATAAAAAATGATCAACATTGTATCAGAACTTGGTGCTTCTTGGATTTCTAAAATCATGATAAAAGGAATAAAAGTCATAAAACCCTTAAAACAGTTTAAAAGAGAAATAGTAAAAATAGTGCAAGTTACAGAGAAATAAATGTTTTATATAATGTTATAAAATGTTTTGGTAAAAAGATAGGTTTTAAGCTGCCTTTTAAAGATGGAGTATGTACAAACAATACTGGCGAATGGGGCAGAGTACTGGATTAGAGATTGCTGGCTGATCCAAGTTCAGCAGTGTATTGTTGGGACTACAGAGCCCAGACTTGGTGTTGTATTCTACGTGCAAACGCATTGTTTACTTTATTGAGTTAACGACTCCCATTAACGATGTGACTGTGAAGATGTTGGCAAGCACACACAA
>NC_137912.1:3573384-3593384 GCF_963457725.1 Sprattus sprattus | reverse complement strand
GTGTGTGTATGTGTGTGTGTGTGTGTGTGTGTGTGTGTGTGTGTATGTGTCTGTGTGTCTGTGTGTGTGAGGGAGGGTTGTTCAGATAAAGCAGCTTACACACCAGTGTTGCATGATACCGATATGCGCTAAGTCAGATTCTACAACCTAAAAACAGAAGGGAGGTGGGGGGTGGCACAAGAGAGTACTCACACAGAGACAGAACTTACACCATATCATACAGACAGACACAGACACACACACACACACACACACTCACACAGAGACAGAACCTCCACCATATCATACAGACACACACACACACACACACACACACACACACACACACACACTCACACAGAGACAGAACATACACCATATCATACAGACAGACACACACACACACACACACACACACACACACACTCACATAGAGACAGAACATACACCATATCATACAGACACACACACACACACACACTCACACAGAGACAGAACATACACCATATCATACAGACACACACACACACACACACACACACACACACACACACACAGACAGAGACAGAACATACACCATATCATACAGACACACACACACACACACACACACACACACAGAGGCACCATATCATACAGACAGACAAGATAGGAACTCTTTGGGATGCAGAGTTGAAGACATAGCTGGAGGAACTCTTCAGTGGGAGTCTACTGAGAGGAATGCATAGTCATACTAACTAATTAAGGCATTTCAAAGGTTTGTGCTCTTTTCTTTGCTATCCTCTTTTTCTCCTCTCTTCTCTTGTTCTTCTTGACAGTCTCACTAGATCTTGCTACCTTCTACCTACCTCTCTCTCGGGACACTTCTGAGCTGGGATTTAATCATTTCCGAGGTTAACAGGGTAACATATGAATGACGAATGTAATACTATGGGTATGTTTATGGTTTGTGTATTTAGCAGCCGCCATTTGTCCAAAGCAACTTAATACAAAAAAATAGAGTTTAGAGTTTAAATAATGAGGGAAGGTTAAGGCCTGTTTTTACATAACACATCCCTCTAATTGAATCTAATTAACAAAATCCATTTCAAAGGGTGCCAGGTTTTCAAACATACAATGGCTACCCACCCCAATCTTACAGCATTGACAGCGGGAATGAAAAGCTTAATTATAAAGGATATAATATACACACACACACACACACACACATCCCTCCAACTTGACGTCATGAAGCTTATCAACCAGAAGGGGTAGAAATTGAGAGCAAAGGAGCTTGCTTCCTGCCTACCTCTGCTTACGTACATAACAGGTAAAAGAGGGGAGGTTGGAAGATGGATGGATGGGGAGAGGAGAGCTGGAGAGAGAGAGAGAGAGTGGGTGAGAGAGAGAGGGGGTGGAGAGAGGGAGAGAGAGAGGGAGAGAGAGAGACAGAGGTTGGAAGATGAATGGATGGGAGAGGAGAGCTGGAGAGAGAGAGTGGGAGAGAGAGAGGGGGGGGGAGAGAGGGGGAAAGAGAGAGTGGGAGAGAGAGAGAGACAGGTTGGAAGATGGATGGATGGGGAGAGGAGAGCTGGAGAGAGAGAGAGAGGGGGAGAAAGAGAGAGAGGGGGAGAGAGAGAGGGGGAAAGGGAGAGAGAGAGAGGGAGAGAGAGAGACAGAGGTTGGAAGATGGATGGATGGGGAGAGGAGAGCTGGAGAGAGAGGGGGAGAGAGAGAGAGAGGGTGAGAGGGAGAGAGAGAGAGGGTGAGAGAGAGACAGAGGTTGGAAGATGGATGGATGGGGAGAGGAGAGCTGGAGAGAGAGAGAGAGAGAGAGGGGGAAAGGGAGAGAGAGAGGGGGAGAGAGAGAGGGGGAAAGGGAGAGAGAGAGAGGGAGAGAGAGAGACAGAGGTTGGAAGATGGATGGATGGGGAGAGGAGAGCTGGAGAGAGAGAGAGAGGGGGAGAGAGAGAGAGGGGGAGAGAGAGAGAGGGTGAGAGGGAGAGAGAGAGAGGGAGAGAGAGAGACAGAGGTTGGAAGATGGATGGATGGGGAGAGGAGAGCTGGAGAGAGAGAGAGAGGGGGAGAGAGAGAGAGAGGGTGAGAGGGAGAGAGAGAGAGGGAGAGAGAGAGACAGAGGTTGGAAGATGGATGGATGGGGAGAGGAGAGCTGGACGGGTGTAACCTGACCTGAGTGCCTCTCTGCGTGGGCCTTGGGGTCAGTACAGGAAATGACATCACTGTGAAAATGGACACACACGTGCATCTCATTATGGACGTGAGGAGAGACATGTTGTTTTAATCACACAATGGTGACGTCACCTCTCCCTATCCCAGATCAGATTTCTTATCGCTGCACGCCAAATATTGGCTCACTAAACTGATTTGCAGCCTGTGCATGAAGTCAGGTCCTCCAAATAGTTGTTTCCTAGTTCTCTCACACACACACACACACACACACACACACACACACACACACACACATACACACACACACATCCAGTACAGAGACTCTTAGATAGACTGCCCATGATGGAAACCAGTGTTGCCTAGTTCTCTGGTAGAAAGTAGTTTGTTTTGCAAGTGGGTCCCACACACTTCTCCACTCTTACCTCTTTTTATGGCTGATCTTATTTGGACTGTATACCGTTGTTTCCCACAGCCCAGATAACTTCACTACATTTGTCTTCAGGAGGACAAAATATGCACCTTCCTAATCTTTCTTCACCTCTCCCTGATCTCCTTCTCAGACACACTCACACACACACACACACACACACACACACACACACACACACACACACACACACACACACACACATACACACACACACACACAAACACACACACACACACACGCACACACACACACACACACACACACACACACACACACACACACACACACACACACACACTAACACTCACACTCACACTCACACTCACACTCACACTCACACACACTCACACTCTTCTCTGTGGTGCTCTCTTTCTTCACCTTCTCAGACACACACACACACACACACACACACACACACACACACACACACACACACACACACACACACACACACACACACACACACACACACACACACACACACACACACACTTCTCTGTGGTGCTCTTGATCAGCATCCAAAATCCTGCCTCAAGTTCTTTCTTTTTTTTCCTCTGTAGAGCTAAGAAAATCTCTCCCTCCTTCTCTCCATCTCTCCCTCTCTCTCTCCCCCCTTCTCTCTCCCTCCTTCTCTTCATTTCTCCCTCTCTCTCTCCGTCTCTCCATCCTTCTCTCCATTTCTCCCTCTCTTTCTCCCTTCATCTCTCCCTCCTTCTCTTCATTTCTCCCTCTCTCTCTCTCCGTCTCTCCATCCTTCTCTCCATCTCTCCCTCTCTCTCTCCCCCCTTCTCTCTCCCTCCTTCTCTTCATTTCTCCCTCTCTCTCTCCGTCTCTCCATCCTTCTCTCCATCTCTCCCTCTCTTTCTCCCTTCCTCTCTCCCTCCTTCTCTCCCTTTTTCCCCCTCAGTAGAGCTAAGAGAATCTGGATAAAATGATGATAACAGCTCTCATCAGTGTGTGTGTGTGTGTGTGTGTGTGTGTGTGTGTGTGTGTGTGTGTGTGTGTGTGTTGTGTGTGTGTGTGTGTGTGTGTGTGTCTGTGTGTGTGTGTGTGTGGGTCAGACGGAGGACAGTGGTGAGGGGTACCGTCTAATCTCTGACTCTTGGCTCCGTGTAACAAAACTTTGCAAACAATTAGCAGCTGCATTTTAACTTGAAGAATGAGGCTGTTGCACAAGCTACAGCTAAGACACCAACATGAAGAGAATGGGGTCATGGTTCGTATGTGAAGTAATCGAGCCCTGGGATTCCTCTATCATCTATACCTGAAAAACTATGCTTAACATAACTTCTAGGTAGAGCAAGTTACCATTCACGTGAGAAAGTTAATGATATGGACATAGTAGAGAACATTTTTCACCCCACAGGTTAATTCAAGCCTTCTGTAGGAACAGTCCAAATGAATGAAATGTACTGACATTACAATAGTTAAGTGCAGAGAACTTTTGCTAAAAGGGGGTCCTTGTTAAAAACTGGATAGCTAGTACAATGGTACAGAGGCACGTAGTAACATTGTCTTACATTTCGAACAAGTGGGACCTAATCCAGAGATTCCTAAATTTAGAGAGGAACGTGCAGCTTTCAGCTGACTAAACATATTTAATCTGAAACATACTAAGCAAATTATTTTCTTTGGCCCGCAGCATGTAAACAGTCAGTCTCCAAAGTCAGTCAGTCATCAATGCTATTTTTAGGAATAGGTGCCACTGAGTGCAACTTATGATCTGGTACTCAAGTTGTTTGCATCAGCGCACAAGCTGCTGTTTTGCTGGTAGGGTGAAATGCACAGGACATTTTAACCAAGCAAGACATGGAAAGGATACAGCAACAACAGGCCGTTTCAGTGAACTCAAAATGGATTAAACATGCAAACTCATCCCTTAGGGTTAAAACTACATTCAAAAAAGGTCAATCTATGACACAATGACCTTCAACACACACACATATTCCGTACCATAGTTTAATACTCTATTGTATCCTATACCATAGCCTACACAGTGATCAAGACTCAAGTTAATCTTGCACAGAATGGGCTATCCCCCTACAAAGCCATACGCACCCAACATTCAGGCACATTTATTTTATGAACGGCACCCTTAGAACCTTTTTCTTCTTCTTTTCGAAGTGTTTTGAAGATGGTAGCCATATGGTCCACAGACACCAAACTTGGACTGTGGCAGTAATGCTCTCACAAGTGTCCTTCTTTTGGCATGAATTTTTACTGATGCTTAGAAGAGAGAATCCCAAAGTTAGACTTTTCAAAGTTCCGCAGCCCACTCACATTAGCTAACTTCATCTGGTACTGCTCTAGTGCCACCCTGTGGGAAAAACTGGGCATTTTGAAGAAATGGTAGATATTTGTTTAGCATTGAGAAATATTCAGCAATAATTTGACACATGTGAATGCAGTTGGACCTGAAAGATAAGCAAAGAAAAATGGAGTCTTAACTAGAACACCATAACACAAAATGGTTTAGCAAACTAATGAGCAATACAAACTCCTGATACTATTCCTAAACCCCCTAAACAAAGACTAAAAACTCTCTCTCACACCCACATACAATCAGACACACACTCTCATACACACACACACACACACACACACACTCTCTCACACACACACATACACACACTCTCTCTCTTTCTAACACACACACACACACACACACTCCCAGCCTTATAGTCATTTATCATCACTCATTTGGGCCGAAAGAACCCATAAAAATGACACAAGACAAAAACCAATCTGCAAACAAATAAGTAAACATCTATTCAGTCCTCCTTCTCAGGGTGCCTAATCTACAGAGCCATTATCTGTGAAAGCTGCAGCTTGAGATCTGTCTGTTATTGGGGTTAGTGTGTGTGTGTGTGTGTGTGTGTGTGTGTGTGTGTGTGTGTGTGTGTGTGTGTGTGTGTGTGTGTGTGTTTGTGTGTGTGTGTGTGTGTGAGAGTGTGTGTGTGTGTGTGTGTGTGTGTGTGTGTGTGTGTGTGTGTGTGTGTGTGTGTGTGTGTGTGTGTGTGTGTGTGTGTGTGTGTGTGTGTGTGTGTGTGTGTGTGTGTGTGTGTGAGAGAGAGAGAGTTTTTAGTCATGTCTCATCAATCAATTACATGTGAAATTGACAAAAATGATACCCTGTGGGCAGGAATGAATCTAATTAACAAAATCCATTTCAAAGGGTGCCAGGTTTTCAAACATACAATGGCTACACCCACCCAAATCTTACAGCATAGACAGCGGGAAAGAAAAGCTTAATTATAAAGGATAGAATATACACACACACACATATTGAATGTAACATATGAATCATCAATCATTCATTGTTTTTATATGTTTTACTGTACATATTTAAAAAAAACATTTTAAACATTATTTATTATTATTTATTTTATTATTATTTTCAGCATTCCTCACTTCACACTTTAAACTGCTGCTAGCCCTTCTACTCTTAATTGTTGATTGTTAATGTTATATGTTATATGTTTTATTGTTATAGTTGTTCTGCCCATGATATGGTTCATGTTACGAATCCTTTAGAAGGCAATGTTTGTAAGTCTTACACTTTCTAATATGTTTATTTTTCTTAATTACTTAGTTGTTATATCTGTGATGTGTTTTAGGTATGTTTTAGATTATTATACTCGCTATAAATTAGATTATTATTGTCGCTGCAACTTCACTATGGTTAGCATGTTAGCGAATTATTGTCAGTTCTGTTCTTGTATTGTAACGTCTTTGTAATTGAGCACCTTTTCTTCTTTTTTCTGTTTGTTTTTCTAGTTTCACTCTGTTTAATGTAGTCACCAGAATAAAGGAGCAAAAACGGCTCATCTTCCTGGCTCTTAAAAGGAGTTTGGCTGACTGATAATCTTTGTTAGCGCTCAGGGAGCAAAACACAATAGAGAGATCAGTACAATAGTGTTATAGTGTTACAGAGCTATATGTTGTTCTTTAAATTGTTGTATGTTAATGTTTACATGTTATATATTTTATTGCTACAGTGTTATAGAGTTATATGTTATTTTTTTGGTATATGTAATCTGACGTCTACTGCGTAGATGATGATGCTGGCCAAGCCGTAAGAATTTTGCTGTGCTGAAGCAATTTGGTACATGCAACAACAAACACACTTCGACTTCGACTTCGAGATGTCTATACAATCGTCTACTTCCCCAGAGTAACACTGACAGATGCACCAAATATCTTCAGTGCAGCAAATTTCTTATGAGGCCTGCCAAGTCATAAGAATTTCGCTGCGCTGAAGCTATTTGGTGCATGTGAAAATAAACACTTTGATTTTGACTTTTGACTTTGATAGATGGAATGGGGGGTGAGAGCACATGTTAGAGGTGACCTATGCAGGAAAAGGGCCCGAAGGAAAAGTTTGGGCACCCTCCATGGTCAGGTAACAACTAAGAAACAACCCCATTGGCAAGTATCAGCTTTGGGCGATTTTTGTACATTATTCCTTGCAAAAGGCTTCTAGTTCTGTGAGATTCCCAAAACCATCTATCATGCACTGCTCTTTTGAGGTCTAGTATCCACAGATTTCTAATGTTGTTTAGGTCCGCGGGCTGTGAGGGCCATGGCAAGCTGGCGCCATTAGTCCATTGGATTTTGAGGTGTGTTTAAAATCCTTATCCTGTTGTAGAAGCCATCCTCATTTAATTTTCAGATTTATTTGCAGACGGTCTGATGTTTGCTTCCAGAATTTGCTGGTATTTAATTGAATCCATTCTTCCCTCTACCAGTGAAATGTTACCCCTTCATGAAGCTCAATGAATTACACCATCCTCCGCAGTGTTGCGTCTGAACGCGTTCATTGAACGAAAGTTCATGAACTCGTTCATAATTTTGGTGAACGTACTGTAGCCTATTAGCTACTGCTTGATGAATGACACTGTGAACGCGTTAATTCTGGTGTCTGTGAACGGCATGTTCACTCTTTTTAATTTCGTTCAATAAGGTGCCAGATTTCTAGAGACTTCCAGGCGAAAAATACACCGTTAACAGTACTGTATCCAGGTTTGCCCAACCAGTCAATCGCTGCGTGTGCTTTCCACTGTCTATGCCTGGCAAGTGTGAGAGCGCCGAAGTTGCGTAGAGGCCGAGAGCGGTATTGCAAAATTGCGGTAATTATAGCTTTCAACATATTGAAAAAAATTGGAGCTGCTTTTGGAGCTGTGAACTTAGTTCAATATTTTGAATTATGAACTATGAACTGAACTAGTTCATTTTAAAATGTGTGAACTATGAACTGAACTAGTTCATGTAGAAAGTGAACTTTCCCAACACTGATCCTCCGACTCCTGTGTCCTGTTGGAAGGCGTGACGTGACTGTGGTGTCTTAACAACGCAGGTTACAAAGTGGAACATATTGATGTATTTATGTATATTTTCATTTATTTTGTGATTATTTTTATATGTGAATCTATTTATTGTTGCTTCAAGGAGATTCATGTGTTGATCGGTTGATAAATATTTTGTGACACAGCGCTTTTCCCAACTTTGACCAGAGGAGGTCCTCGTCGAGCTCTTGAAAAGCTTCGAATAATAAACCTTTTTTCCATACAATTGTGTTGAAAGCTTCGCTGGTTTGTAAAGCTTGACTTCGCCATCACTAATGTTAAGTAGTCTTATGAGATGTACAACAATCGTTATAAATAAGTAGTCAAATGCTAATTCCAGAAAGTGTAACATTCATTTTCCTGTAAAGTCTTAAGCATACAAAAGTTACACGTTTTCTTCTTCCCCAAACTTTTTGACGTCATCGGCGTCTACGGAGACCTTGAGGGACAAACTGTTACAATTCCATTTGTTGTTCACAGCCGTAGACCCCTCTGCAGATTTTTTACTGGAGATGGATACAGGCTGGCGGCGAATGGGTTAAGGAGCGGGGGTCCATATTCCTCCATTCCTTATCGCCATGATGAACAAATGAACTCCCGGGGAATGAAATTAAAATTTCATAAAGGAGAAAAAGTTCTTTGTTTTGAACCCGATCCAGAAAAGGCCAAAGTGCTCTATGATGCAAAGGTAAAGTGTGTCTTTTTAAGGTAAAGATAATACCAGTAGGTAGTTATCCTTATCCTACATTGTAGCAAAGGGGATCCCGATGTTCCAAGCGAGCCCCCTCCTGCAAAGGTTGCTTTCGTTAGCTTGTATTGCCCCCAGTTCACCTTACAATGTTGCAGTTTTTGGATTGGGGCTTTTGCGCGGAAAACTTCAGTGAAGCATTGGGCGTGTGATGCATTTTAACATGGTTACTGCACCGTCTCGAGGTAAATCATTTAGATAAACCCCTCCAAAGCTGTGATGTTAGGTAACAGCATGAATATAGACTGCCCGACTTCTGAAATAATAAGTTTCCTAACACGTTTTTGTTTACCTCCGAGCATGATGGCTTCCATGGTCGCGATAGGCTACCAGATCAGTGGCAGCTTTATAGCTACCTTGCTAGCAGGCAAATGTGAATTATGATCAAACACTCGCTAATAGTTAAAATAAAGTATTCAAGTTGTTTGAAAAAAGGTTAAGCATGGGCATGGCGTAGCAAGTTCACCAACTGGTAATCTTTGGAAAATGTTTGGTTAATGCTTTAGACGTTTGCTAGCGAGCTAAAGTGCATAACTTTCACTTAAGTTCAGTTATTATCCAAAACACGATCAAATGGATGCATATTAGTTTAATGGTATGCATTGCAAATTGCAAGCCGCGTGCTAAATTCTCATGGACTTCTCATTTCTAACTTTACAGAAATGAAAATGGTAAGGCCACTTGTATGCTAGTTGTGCTTTCAACTTCCGACGCGGATATTACGCGTAACATTATCCATCGTTGACGTCTGTGCGACCGCAGGTCGGTTAGGGATTGAGTTGGATGAAAGGGACGAGGGGAAGAGTATCGTATGTTGCACGGTATTGTAACCGTTCGTTGACAGTTAACGTAACTACCTATTTGCCATATTCACGTTGATTGCATTATAAGTGCAATTAGCATTCTCGATAAATGAGATGTATTTTTTTTTCAGGTTGTTGATATTGTCCTAAGAAAAGATGATCGGGGAAACCGGGTGCCGCAGTACCTGATTCACTTTAACGGTTGGAACAGAAGGTGAGGTATTTGATTAACGTTACAATTTCACGACCAATAATCAGTCATTCTTGTGTTTTTAGCTGTACGTATTTGAATGGAATTTGTTGAATCTGGTGTTTTAAGTTGCAAACGTGTAGAATGACGATAACGGCAGATGTAAATACAAGATTTATTGTAACGTTAGGCTATTGTCACCATTGCTAACGAGCTAGTTTTGTTAGCTAGCATCAGAATTAGGCCCGCTATCCTCAGAAATGACAAATCTGCCAAAAACCGACATCAACGACCATTTTACTCGCTAATTTGCTCATTTGACCTGAGAACGTAGCCAATACCTAGTGCTAATCCTAGGTCTCTGAATAACTTGGTCTAGCAGAGAAGGACACATACAGGGAGATGTTATTGTCATTAGACACAGGCTACGTAAAGTATGAAAATGCTTGTAGGTTGCTGTAATGTTACGAAACAGTACAGTTATTTGCTGTTTCCCCCTGACTCTTGAGTGTCAGTGAGCTGCAGAGAGTAACTCGAATAACGTGCCATTTGAAATTGAACGCTAACTGCCAGGTTAGTGTTACATAGAGCTTTAAATAGCGCTTCTTATTTGCTTTCTTGTGTCTAAGAGACACATCAGTGTTGTTTATTTGAAAACGTTTCTTCATCTGTTTTAAATCAGTGTACTACAATGCATCACTCCAATTCAGCTGTGTTTCATGTTTGCACAGCTGGGACCGTTGGGCTGCCGAGGACAATGTTCTGCGAGATTCAGACGAAAATCGAACATTACAGCGTAAACTGGCGCGCAAAGCTTTGGCTCGCATGTAAGTACTAACTTAACCTGCACAAAGGTATCACACACCTAGTGGTTAATTGTGGGAAGCAAGAGTAATTTAGGTACTCTTGATTTTGAATTTGAAACCATCTGAACATTAGGTAGATGTACAAATATATAAGAAATATGAATATGTATTACTATGTACCGTGTTACATTTCATTACAGGAAGAGAAAGGGATGGAGGAAACGACGCAGTCGTTTACCTGGTGTTAATACAGCTCTAAAGCCCCTTCCAGAAGAGGAAGAGGAGGAGAGCGATGACACTTGTAAGTATTTTCATCGAAACATCCCAACTAAATAATTCTAGAGAACGGTATAAGTAATTATGTGAGTGGTCCTAGTGATGACCCAAATGGAAGCTGGGTAATGTAGTAAAAACGGGTGAGTTGGATTCTGTAAAAAAAAAAATCCTCTTTGCCAGTTTTTGATGCAGAGTAATGCCTGTTCTGACTGGGTGTCAAATGAGTCTAACATGCATGTTTTATAAGCAAACTGATATGGGTATTCATTTCAGACTTGTGGTGTGTTTTTTGTAGCGCATAAATTGTCTACTGACAGTAAGTATCCACATGTTTACACCAATGTGATATCCAAAAGGACAGCATTTTCTAAAGACATTTGGACATTACATAAGTTTATCCTTTTTTCACTTGTACTCTCTCTTTTAGCTTTGATCTCATCATCTGATGATAGTGACGAGGACGATTCAGAAGACCCTGAATCTTTGAAAAGCGGAGAAAGCGACTCGTCTGATGATTTAGATGAAATGGTAAGCGGTATTCTAATGACTGTTGGGATTGGTTTGGTGTGGGTACTGATCTATCGGTTTGAACTAGGGGACTTTACAGGAGACTTCATGTTCGACTATTTATAACGTTATTGAACAATTGATTGATTATTTGCTAAGGCATGACACACACGACAGGACTGAATTTTCTCAAAAATATCTTCATTAAGGAGATACGCCATTTTGTAATCCATCAGACGGATTTTAACAGATTGCAACACATCACTGCCTACACCTTTTGAAAAAATGAATACAATTTATTCAATAATGATAACATTGGAAAATAATTTAATTAAAAAAACAAATAAACACGGTCTAATGACTTACATGTTTGAACTACAGAGGGAGGAGCAGGAATCTCACGCCAAACGGGAGGGTGAGGAGAAGACGGTCTCTGTCGTCATCGATATTCCTGACATCCTCAAGAAGAAGCTGGAGGACGACTGCTACTACATCAACAAGAGGAAAAAGGTCAGCTTCAGGCATGAGAAACGGATACTGTGCTTATAAATGTTGGAGGACTAGTGATAATTGCCGTCATAGTTATAATTATATAATAACATAATGTGTTATAAATATTAAGTTTGTTAAATGCATTCTGGTTAGTGTTTTGTTTGTTGACTTCTGACATGTGTATAGCTACAAAAATCAGTGTATTTTGTGTGAATTAAGTTTCTTACCAAATGCTGCTCCACGTCTCACCTATGGTCTCGCATTGCCACGGTTGCTATGACTACTCGGCTCGTGTGACGGGAGCAGCTGGTCAAGCTTCCGAGTCAGATGAACATCGTGAATATCCTGGAGTCGTACGTGAAGCACTTCACCCTCAACCAGGCTTTCTCTGCCAACGAGCGGCACCGCCATCGCCAGGCCTCTGCCACGACGGACACCGTGCCTCAACCTATACCACCCGAGAAGAAGTAAGTCTTTTTTTTTTTTTTTTTTAAGATTTATTTTTGGCCTTTTTTATGCCATTAATTGATAGTACAGTTAATGAGAGGGAGAAGAGGTGGGGAGTGGACAGGAGAAATGAACTCAGGCCAGATTCGAGCCTGTGTTGTCCATGAGCGTCAAGCTCAAATGTAGTCGGGGCTACTGGTTGTGCCACAGTGCACCCCGGAAGTTTCTGCTGTCCTGCCCTGCCAGATCTGCGGCTGAAGAGGAAATACATTTAACTGGAGGGATATCATTTTACCCCTAGGGTTTTTTAAACCTGCACATTTTTCTAAAACAAAATCTCCCCCAACCACGTAGTGATCTTCACCGCAGTTGCCATTTTACCCGAACGCGTGGTATTGACAGTGTACGTGTTATCTTCTCTGCTCTTAACCATATCTAGTATATCTACCCAACTCTTGTGGTCTTTCACTGGTGAGTTAATTGTTGAAGGAATAGAAAAAAAATAGAAGACAGAATAGGACAGATATTCAGTTTGTTGTTTATTCCTCATCAGTGATACCAGAATCAGAATCAGAATGGTTTTTACTGCCAAGTAGGTTTTCACCTACCAGGAATTTTTTGTGGGGCGTTGGTGCAAACAATAGACATACACAATAAACTATACAAATATTAGTTATGATACACATATTAAGTTATTAATTATAGGAAAACTAAATATAAAATATATTTAAAAATGTACAGAATATATTAAATGGAAAATGCAGGACTAGTGTGCAATTAAGGGTTCAGGATTACGATGTGAATGATCACTCTTGTTCTCCTCTTCTTCTCCTCCTCTTCTTCTCCTCCTCTTGTCCTCCTCTTGTCCTCCTCTTCTTCTTCTCCTCCTCCTTCAGTGAGGACCTCTGTAAGGAGATGGTGGACGGACTGAGGATCACGTTTGACTTCACTCTTCCCATGATCCTCCTGTACCCCAATGAGCAGGCTCAGTTCAAGAAGGTCACCTCCTCCAAGTTCGTCATGCCGGTCCACGAGCCGTCCGCAGGCCCCAGCAGGTGAGTGGCCACACACACACACACACACACACACACACACACACTCTTCCGGTCTGGTTGATTGCTTTTTGTGGGCAGCCGTGGCCTACTGGTTAGGGTTTCTGTGTGTGTGTGTCTGTGTGTGTCTGTGTGTGTGTGTGTGTGTGTGTGTGTCTCTGTCTGTCTGTGTCTCTGTCTGTCTGTCTGTCTGTCTGTCTGTCTGTCTGTCTGTCTGTCTCTGTCTGTCTGTCTGTCTGTCTGTCTGTCTGTCTGTCTGTCTGTCTGTCTGTCTGTCTGTCTGTCTGTCTGTCTATCTGTCTGTCTGTCTGTCTGTCTGTGGGGGCAGCCGTGGCCTACTGGTTAGGGTTTCAGGCTGGTAACCGGAGGGTGGCCAGTTCGATCCCCGACCAGTAGGAAAAATGTGGGCGGGGGAAGTGGTAGAGCACTGCTCTCCCATGCTCTCTCTCTTGAGCAAGGCACATAACCCCGATCACTGCTTAGTGTGACTTCACTTCACTGTGTGTGTGTGTCACTACCCTGGCAGTGATGCCAACTCGTACGAATTGATCCGTACTAATACGAAAATGTGGTGGAAATACGGCGATACGAATATAATGACTCATTCATACGAATTTAGGGTCAACTTGCAATATTATTTATTGAATAGAATATTTGCGGTAACTCGAGAAATAAGCAAAAATGTGTCATGATTTGGCCTCCTGCTTACTAACGCGGAGGGCGCCATTTTTGTTTAAATTGATCGACGTGATACGTTTGTGCTGATTGGTCGATATTATAGCTGCAGCGACATGGAAACCAATAGGGGAGTTTGGTTCATTGTTATCTATTTAAGTGCGCACAGGCGATTGGGAATGTGTTTTATCGTTTTGAAGACTATTTACTTTTGACGTTGATGGATAAAGTTACCTTGTTGCATCTGCTCTTATTTTACAAATGGCCGTCACCAACATATTTGGGTACGTTTCTGCGATGTTTTCTTTTTTAATCAACTACTGCTCAGTAATATGGAACCCCAATCATTAAACTAATGATCAAGAATAAAACTTTCTTGACTCGAGCGATATATATTTTTCTAATACAAATACGAATGGTTAACGCAGAATTTCCATTCGAATAGAGGTATATTTCTGTCAAAAGAGTGAGCTAAATGAACAGACAAAAGACTGAAGTAGGAACAGACCGCATTTGTAGTTATTCCCGTGGCAAAAAACTGACACGAGCACCGCTGTCACTGCTCTTGTGGTCGTTGTCGAGCAGTACTTTCGCGGTCACGGTATTCCATCTAATCGAGCTCCTTTCTTACTTCGCTCAATTTGCCTTACTGAGTCTTTTCATTTAGCACAATCTTTCTGTTGTGGACGAACAAGTTCTCATTTTTTTCTCATTTCAAGTTTTTAAATATAGCATGCAAACTTTATAATCTAAAAAAATGGCTGAGAAAAATAGAAGAAGCCATTTCCTAGGAAACAGACTTTCTCCCAGAGTTAAACCAAAGAATACACTTATATTAGTTAAAGTCCTGTGTCTACCAGTCATGCCTTTTGCACTATACAGTATTTCGGTCCACATTTAGCATTGCCCACAGTGGACTCTATGGTGTTAAGACACACATGTCTTCCATTAAACAAAAAACAGCCAGCACCAAAGTCCAAGGGAATAAGAGTCTGCTGTCAATGGGTTTTGAGAACCAGTCCAGTGGCATGACGACTGAGAAGGTCACCTGTTCAGCCTTGATTTGATTTTATAAGGGTTGCATTTTGTGTACAGAAGCTTATAAAATATGAGATACTTCCACCACATTATAAAAAGTTTGCCAAAATACACTATGACACAGCCAAATTCACGTGATGAAGACAAGACGCCTTCTCAAAAAGTGATCTTAAAGACTACAAATAAGTCTACGTTTGTAGGCTGAATGCCAAAATATTGTTTCTTTTACAAGTACATATCAAACTTTTGCACGTGGAACCCATTACCGCAGTACAGATTTCACTTAAGGAAAAATACTAATTTAGTGGGGAAAATACTAATTTTGGAACCATTGAGTACAGATTGGCACACCACAATGTTGGCAATACTGCCCTGGATGGGTCAAATGCAGAGGTGGAATTCAGAGTGTGTGCGTCTACACCACCTCTGCCATAGAGTCATTTTCACTTTTTTTTTCACTTTGCAGAACTGAATTTCCATAGTATATTTTAATTATAATACTTTTTTAGGGGTAAGATGTTTAGAAGGACCATGGGTTTGTGTTGTGATTTCATTAATCTCTATTTTGAAGAGAGTTGTTCAGTCAAATGGAATCATTTGGATAATGGTGGTGAGAGAACAGGGAGGCCCTGGAGCTTCCATCGACTTTGACTGACTTACAAGACATTGGCTGTGGTTTAATGGAGTGCAATACTTCACTGTTGGATGAAATGTAATCTATGTAACTCTTTTCTTTTTTTTTTTAAGATTAGTTTATTGGGCTTTTTATGCCTTTAATTGACAGAGCAGTGAAGAGTGGGACAGTAAATGAGAGGGAGAAGAGGTGAGGGGTGGACAGGAGATTCGGGCCTGACCTTGAGCGTCAAGCCCATATGCGGTCGGGGCTACTGTTTGCGCCACAGTGCCCCCCCCCCCCCCCATCTATGTAACTCTTCTCGTCATCCCTCCCGAGAGCTCTCCAGGAGTTTGTTTGATGCCAGCAGGGCGTGAGGGAAGTGAGGAGGTGATCTCCAGACCGTGTGGTAATCGGTGAACTGAAGTTCAATAAAGAAACTGTGGAGAACGCAAAAAATTGAGAAGCTGTTGCCCTGCCTCTTCAATTAATTTGCTGAAATTTCAGAATATTATCCGTCAGCTAGGGGCCGTTGCTGCGGTACCTGTAACATCTGTCACAGGTGTACGGGACTCCACGTTTTCAGTATTGTCTACTTGCTTTGTCTGTATTGTCTGTATCGCTCCAGTATAGGCACTCTGAGATTCTTTGGAATGAAAAGTGCGTTAAAAATAAAATGAATTATTATTATTATTATTATTATTATTATCTATGTAACTCTTCTCGTCATCCCTCCCCCAGAGCTCTGCAGGAGCGCTCCCCTAGCCCGGGCGCCAACCCCTCCACCCCTCAGTCCATCGACAGCCAGCCCGCCATGAGCGAGACGTCCACCGGGGTGCCCCACTTTGTCCTGGGCCACGGTGGCCACTCGGGCACCCCCAAACGACGGCGTGGCCCCACCTCTGTGGCGGAGGCGGCCGAGTGGGCGCAGTCACTGCGGCGTTCCACCCGCAACACGTCCGGCGGAGAGCGGGAGGGGGGAGGAGGGGGGGGCAGCAGCAGCAGCACCTCCCCCCCACCCAAACGCCGCCTCGGAGACAACTACGGCACCTTGCCCAGGTTCTTCCTCAACCTGGAGAGAAGTAAGTGGCGATGACGATGGCGTAAGGCCGAAACGCGTCTGTACTAAAATAAACTGGTCTTATTGTTAAAAGAGAAAAGCTCGAGAGTGCGGTTTTCATTCTACCAATAGTTTACATTCTTTTACTCGCACCCGAAAACGCATTTATATATTTGTTTTGAAGTAGAGCGTGCCTATCCCTACGAGAAGTAAGTGGTAGCCACCTCACCCCAAGCCAAAATAAACACTCATAAAAAAGTTTATAGAATGTACAGCTTCAAACCCCAGGGGTTGTAAATCGTTTTGTAATGACTCATTCTGCCATATCTTAACACTGTGTGAGTTTTGATTCGGTTTGGCAATTTTGTCAGAAAAGCACTGCAACGTCATGCACACGTGCTCGCCACTAGGTGGCACTGTTTGTCTGTATCCATGTTCCACCCTTACAACATAATAGCCATTGCTGTGATTTTAGTTTGAAAATGAGCTTCAGTACCCTGGCTCACCACCTCATGTCCTCTCCCAGTGACGAAACCTTTTCTGACCGCTCGGTCATAGGAGGAACAAGTCTGTGTGTGTGTGTGTGTGTGTGTGTGTGTGTGTGTGTGTGCTGGTCATGCAGGGGAGTTATTGTTGCTATTCTCTCTCTCTCCCTCCTACCCAGAGACCCCTGTGGACAGCGGGTCCTCCTCCCCGTTGCCGTTGACGCCAAGCAAAGATGGCAGTGGTGTGTTCGCTGGGCTGGCCACACGCAGAAACAATGAGCTGAACGAGGTGAGCATGATGACTGATCAAGTGGCTATTGTCACCCATTTGGTATCAAATTAAAAAATATAAATTAATAATTAGTAATGTTTTTGTTTTTTGTGCACTTTTTTCCCTGCCTTTATTGTCCTTTGCCAATCACATCCCTGATTGTGTGTGTGTGTGCGTGTGTGCGTGTGTGCGTGTGTGCGTGTGTGTGTGCGCGTGTGTGTGCGTGTGTGCGTGTGCGCGTGTGCGCGTGTGCGCGTGTGCGTGTGTGTGTGTGTGCGTGTGTGTGTGTGTGTGTGTGTGTGTGTGTGTGTGTGTGTGTGTGTAGGTGTTGAGTTGGAGGCTGACTCCTGACAACTATCCTCAGAGTGACCAGCCCCCTCCCCCGTCTTACCTCTACGGCTCTCAGCATCTGCTCCGTCTGTTTGGTACGCACACACACACACACACACACACACACACACACACACACACACCTTGGGTTCAAAACATGCCCTTCTAACGCTCTGTATGACACACACACACACACACACACACCTTGGGTTTAAAACATGCCCTTCTAACGCTCTGTATGACACACACACACACACACACACACCTTGGGTTTAAAACATGCCCTTCTAACGCTCTGTATGACACACACACACACACACACATACACACATACACACCTCGGGTCTTAAACATGCCCTAACTCTCTGTATGACACACCCACACACACAAACACACACACGCGCATACACACCTCCGGTTTTAAACATGACCTTCTAACTCTCTGTATGACGCCCACACACACACACACATACCACTCAAACTTTAAAGGGCTTAAACATGTTCGCTCTCTCCTTGTAATATGAATATTTCAAACAACTGAAGGTCCTTGTGTGCACTCAAGTAAAAAAGACATTTGTAGCTTTTTTTTATGCGTCACAAAGCATTCATATGACTTAACATACCCATTTCAAGCTATTCAAGCATAGATTTAGAGTTTTCTAACTTTTGTCCTGATCAAACTTTCAAGTGATCTTCAAGTGAAGTGTCCTTGGCTCAGGCTGTTGTCATGACGTGCTGTCTCTGTTGTGTCTTTGGGTCAGGCTGTTGTCATGACGTGCTGTCTCTGTTGTGTCTGGGGGTCTGGCTGTTGTCATGACGTGCTGTCTCTGTTGTTGTTTGTGTTTAGTGAAGCTGCCAGAGATCCTGGGGAAGATGCACATCCCTGAGAGGAACCTCCGAGCACTAGTTAAACACCTGGAGCTGTTCCTCAGGTGTGTACACACAGATATCCACACACACACACAGTCTCACACACACATACACACAACCTCCGAGCACTAGTTAAACACCTGGAGCTGTTCCTCAGGTGCGTACACACACTCTCACACACAGATATCCACACACACACACACACACAACCTCCGAGCACTAGTTAAACACCTCGAGCTATTCCTCAGGTGCGTACACACAGTCTCACACACAGATATCCACACACACACTCACACAACCTCCGAGCACTAGTTAAACACCTGGAGCTATTCCTCAGGTGTGTACACACAGTCTCACACACAGATATCCACACATACATACACAAACATCACACTGCATTGTGTAATAATTGTTGTTTAATGACTTGTTTGATAGTAGCCAGTCTGTACTTTGTGCAAACAAACAGTACTAGCTGTTTCCAAAATGAAAAATTTACATTATATATTTATATTTCTCAATATGTGCAGTGCATTAGACGTATTGATGGTTTAGCCAGCTATCTATGTGTCTAAAATTGACCAGGTGACCCTTACTTCCCTCCTCCTGAAACCGTTGTTTCGTCCTTGTTTTCCTCTCATTTATCCTTTTTCTCTCTCTCTCTCTCTTACTAACACACACACACACACACACACACACACACACACCACACCACACACACACACTGACCGTGCGTGTGGGAATCCGCATTGGAAGCACGGCAGCTCTGTGGGTGGTTACACAAGCTTCTGGCCTAATCTTTAAATCCAGCCCGCCGATCTTCAGATGGCCCCAAACGCTGGATTTATTTATTCTCCTCTCTTAATCACTGTGGCGCACTACCATTTCCTGCCACAGGGCTGCGCTGTTGAGCTCCCCAGAGGACCTTCCCGCGATTGCATTGGTTTGATCATCACTGTGTGTGTGTGTGAGTGGGGAGAGGGTGGGGGGGGGGGGGGGGGGTGATAGCAGAGTCGCTACCGACTTCTGCCACAGAGGCAGATTGCCTTTGCATTGTGTCTACTGTGGAGGACGGGGAGCTGGCCCGGTTGATGTAACGCTATGAAGAACGGCATGCTGGGATTGAGTGAAGGGATCTGAGAAAGAATGATTGAGGTTAATCCCAATCCTGTGTGTGAGAGAGAGAAAACGGAGAGAGAGAGAGAGAGAGAGGGGGGGAGAGAGACACAAGGAGAGAGAGCGAGAGAGTGTGTGTTTGTGTGTGTTCGTTCAAGCATGCGTTTTTCGTTCACTTGTGAGTTAATCGTTGAAGGAATAGAAAAAATAGAAGACAGAAGAATAGGACAGATATTCAGTTTGTTGTTTATTCCTCATCAGTGATACGATGTGAATTATCACTCTAAACCAGTCCGAACCC
>NC_137912.1:3568384-3570884 GCF_963457725.1 Sprattus sprattus | reverse complement strand
CTTTTCTAATGCTTCCATTAGAGTGGATGGGTACAGAAGTACGACCTGCATGTCTGTCTGTGTGTGTTTGTTACTTGTGTGTGTTAATTTAGAGGCTCTTTTGTAGTCTTCGAGATGGTTGTTCGCAGTTGTTATCTAATGCACTGGCTGTTGTGTATTTCTCTTATTTTCCTGAGGCACAGTTTATGCGATAATTGGATATGCATGTGACTGTTGTAAAAAAATATACAATACATTGTGCTTCAATACAAAATGATATTTTTTACATTTTGCCTTTGTTTCGATCATTTGAGAAAACAAACAAGTGTCTCGTGATAAATTGTCTTTATTCAGTTTTAGTTATGGATTTTGATTACCATGTGTATCCGTCTGACCAGTTGGTCATAATTAATAATTCACCTCGATGGTGAGCTGAAATGGTGCTGCCTCAGTAAATCACACATTTAAAATTAAACATCGTAGGGAACCCAGTACAGAAGGAGAGGACTAGAAGGGCCTGCACCAGTGCTGAAGAGATTACATAAACCCCTGCTACACACACATACACACACACACACACACACACACACACACACACACACACACACACACACACTCACACACTCTCACACAAACACACACAGGCACACAAACACACACAGGCACACACACGCACACTCTCACACACTCTGCTCTTATTGATTTATGAGCTCATACCCGACTGGGCCCCTATCCTGTGCAGAGGTTGAAATGAAAGATCATGGCTTCCCCACACTGAGCACCAGTCATTCTGCCCTGCTGGGTGTGAACAAGTGCTGTCTGAAGCGGCCGCCTTTGGAGACGGCCTTCTTTGTCCTCCTGGGGTCCATCACTACCGTAATGTGCCCAGACACACACACACACACTCTCCCTCACACAAACACACATTCACACACAAACACACACACACACACACACACACACGTCTGTGGTCCATCATTACCGTAATGTGCCCAGACACACACACACACACTCTCCCTCACACAAACACGCACTCACACACAAACACACACACACACACACACACACTTCTGTGGTCCATCATTACCGTAATGTGCCCAGACACACACACACACTCTCCCTCACACAAACACACACTCACACACAAACACACACACACACACACACACACACACACTTCTGTGGTCCATCATTACCGTAATGTGCCCAGACGTATGTGAGCAGCAGGCTCACAGAGTCAGAATCCCTCTGTCTTGACTGGAATTGGAGAGGCTGGTCATCCTCCAATGTCAACTGTTTTACTTTTTTTATAAGTTCTACCAGAAAGACTGGAGGCAGTAATAGAATTAAATATGTAGACCTAAGTAGGAAATCGAGCCATAAAGATATAATATCAAAGATAAAGGTAACTGCACTGAAGTAAACAGTAGGCGTAGGCCCCCAGACACAATCCAGCAAACGTCAAGAACATCTCGGATCCATCCAACGAGAGATGTCAAGGGTGGGGAGCTCTTCAACCCAACGCAGCCCCAACAGGTCAGGAGGTAACGTGACGCATAACAGAATTGAACGGCCTGAAAAATGATGCCATGGTGGCTGTATTTCTATTGGACCGGTAACTACCTGGTTAGTTTTTTTGTTACTTTCTTAAACTATGTAGCCAACGTAGCTAGCTACTTATGCCTAACCCTACCCCCCCCCCCCCCCTCTCTCTCTCCCTCTGTCTCTCTCTATGTTATGGCTATGCTAGCTACTTATGTTGCTACCTGATGTATTAGCTTCCCACTATCCCTGAAAAGGCTCCTTTTTCTTCAGCCATCTGTATCCACCAAGTCCTTTCGTCTCCTCAAACCATCTGATACAGATGCATAACATTTCCCTCAAAATTGAATATGTGGTCAGTTTTGTTTACAGTTTAAAGATGTCAGGTGTCATTTCAGACAAGGACCTGATATGATGATGAGAAACCTCTATGTCCACCATCCTCCATGATGACACAGCACTTCATCTGTCCAAAGGCGAGGTTGAGAACTCCCCCCTCCCCCCCCCCCCCCCCCCTCCTGATCTGAATTGGGTTTGGGCTCTGTCAGGAAGCGCCGGTGAGTCGAAGTAATTGCTCGGTGTGTGTGAGCGCTGATTTGATTTGGATTTGCAGGAAAGTGCATAATGAGGCACTCAACACCGGAACTTGATCCGGATGGAACGCTTGGTGTCTGTGTGTGTGTGTGTGTGTGTGTGTGTGTGTGTGTGTCTGTGTGTGTGTGTGTGTGTGTGTCTGTGTGTGTGTGTGTGTGTGTGTGTGTCTGTGTGTGTGTGTGTGTGTGTGTGTGTCTGTGTGTGTGTGTGTGTGTCTGTGTGCGTGTGTGTGTGTGTGTGTGTGATGGTGCTGCTGCATGGAGCGCTTGGAAAGGTGGAGAAAAAAATTCATCCCCCCCCTCCCTTGGAACCCGTCTCCCTCGCTCCCACCCACCCTCTGGGTATCCTCTTACCGTTGCTGAGATGGCTCCTGCGCCGCGCTATG
>NC_137912.1:3545884-3550884 GCF_963457725.1 Sprattus sprattus | reverse complement strand
TTACGTTTCCTTGGCTGACCACTGCGTCTACGATCCTCAACGTCTTCTTCAAAAGAGCTTGAACTGGACATTTTGAAACCCCTGTCTGCTTTGAAATATTTGTCTGGGAGAGACCCTGCTGATGCATTATAACTACGTTGTGTCTTGTTGCTGTGCTCAGTCTTACCATGTAAATGGATAAAAAATAAACATTTATTGTTTACATTTTTCAAAGCATTCTTAGTTCATAGCATTTTTTCACACCTGCCTAAAACTTTTGCACAGTACTCTATATATGAAAATGCAGTACATATATTTTTTTCAGTTATATGTATGTATGTTAGAGAGGGACAGACAGCAGACTGGCTCCCCTCTTAGCCAACTTCACCAGGGGAAATGGGCTTTTATCTCAACCTGGAGATCGACATTCGGGGTCATGAAGATTATTTATTTATAAATCATCGATGTCCATTCTATTATGCACAAATGGGGAGCACAAATGTCAGATATGTGACGTGGAATGCAGATCGTCCATTAAGAACTCCTTTCAAAGACAAAAAGGTCTTCTCTGCATCACAGAGTGGCTTTTTTTCCCCTTGTTAAACTGATTAAGGCTCCGTATCATGAGATTCAACGTGAGATCTTTGTTAATTAGGTAATAAAGCCGTTCCCAAGGTGTTGCAGGAGGACGTCTGTCACGCTCAAGACGAAATATACAAGCTGCAAACTTTGTGTAATATGTGTCAATTTCAGATTTTTTTTTCAGAATTGCACTCTGTGCATGACTTGACAGTCAAACGCTTCTGGGCGAGTTATGCATTCCATTAAACTGCAAATGTAGTCCCTTGGCTGTGATACTTCACTATTTGTGTGTGTGTGTGTGTGTGTGTGTGTGTGTGTGTGTGTGTGTGTGTGTGTGTGTGTGTGTGTGTGTGTGTGTGTGTGTGTGTGTGTGTGTGTGTGTGCGTGCGTGCGTGCGTGAGTGCGTGCGTGTGTGTGTGTGAGCGTGCGTGCGTGCGTGTGCGTGTGTGTGTGTGTGTGTGTGTGTGTAGTCCATTGGCTGTTATACTTCACTGTTCCAGTCCAACGGCCATCAGATGCCGAGGCTTTGTAGGAGCGCTTTAATTATCCCAAGCAAAGAGTAGCACAACTTCAACAAGAAAGTTTGCATGGAGCACCAGTGCAGGGGCTGAAACAATGCGGGACAGGGGCACCATGATGAAGAGATGAAGAGTGTGTGTGTGTGTGAGTGTGTGTGTGTGTGTGTGTGTGTGTGTTCATGTGTGTGTGTGTGTGTGTGTGTGTGTGTGTGTGTGTGTGTGTGTGTTCATGTGTGTGTGTTCATGTGTGTGTGTGTGTGTGTGTGTGTTTGTGTGTGTGTGTGGTTGTGTGTGTGTGGTTGTGTGTGCGTGTGTGTTCGTGTGTGTGTGTGTTTGTGTGTGTGTTCGTGTGTGTGTTTGTGTGTGTGTGTGGTTGTGTGTGTGTGTGTGTGTTCATGTGTGTGTGTGTTCATGTGTGTGTGTGTGTGTGTGTGTATGTGTGTGTGTGTGTGTGTGTGTGTGTGTGTGTGTGTGTGTGTTCGTGTGTGTGTGTGTGTTTGTGTGTGTGTGTGTGTGTGTGTGTGTGTGTGTGTGTGTGTCATTACATAAGCTGGCCCTGGTAAACCGACAGAATTCACAGCTTGCATGATTACACTGTGGATTAGAGGCGGCGTCCCGCTGCATGGGGTGTGTGTGTGTGTCTCTGTGTGTGTGTGTGTGTGTGTGTGTGTGTGTGTGTGTGTGTGTGTGTGTGTGTGTGTGTGTGTGTGTGAGTGTGTGTGTGTGTGTGTGTGGGTGTGTGTGTGTGTGTGTGTGTGTGTGTGTGTGGGGGGTGCCCGGAGAGCAGGTTACCCAGGGAGGGGGGGCAGCATGGGTTGGGGAGCCGCGGGGCGATTGAGCTTGGGCCTTGGGGGAAAGAGGAGAGGATGGAGGTTAATCTCAGTGCAGATGATTACGGCATCAAGGTCAGTGCTCCGTGTGCTTGAAAGAACCGGGATCCACAATCGTACACACACACAAACACACAAATACACACACACACACACACACACACGCCCCGAGCATCTGTCTCTTGAATCGCTTGGGTAAAATGGATCTGTCGCACTGGCTGAGGAAGTATTAATTTGTATTTATTTATTTGTTTATCTAAACTGTACTTAACCTGGTGAAGTTCAACATAAATTCATTTCTAGATAGACAAGGCTAAGAAAGCTAACACTAACATTAGCAAGTAGGAAAACAAGATGCAAAAAAAAAAAAGGTCACGGAAAAAAGACAAGTTCATATTGGATATACATCATGATGCAGAGCAATTCTAGGGCAGTTTATATGACTACAAGAGTAAATAGATTGCTCAAAGAAGGCCATTTTTACTCGAGTAACTGGAGTTTATGGGATAAACCAATGGATGTTCTACCAAAGACGAACATGACAGTGCACATTCAAGTGATGCCATTGAATCACACTGCAATGAACGCTTGTTATCGGATAATTATTCAGACTCTCAGTAGCTTTGTTTGATTGTAAATGCGATAAATGAAACACGGTTTGTTGCCACCAGAATATCCCTTAACACTTTACAGAATCTCCAAAATAACTTAAAGTGATCGGTTATCGATTAAAGGCATTGGGTGATGGAGCTATGGTTCAGGGCCTCGTTTCCCGATAACGACGTATCTTAACGGCCTACGTGGATTTTGGCGACATCATAGACTCATCATTGCCGTAAGTGCCGCGTCGGGAAACCGCTCTTCAATATCCCTCTTACGACCGATTTCAAGTCCTTTTTAGCGTTCGGGAAACTAGGCCCAGGTCTTGGATTTGAAATGGGAGACTCGAAAGTAAATCAATTCTATCGCAGTTGAAAGGTGTTTGTCTGAGGGCTGTGCAATTCTTCGTATGGAATTAACTGGAACATTTCCCTGTCCCCTTGTTCGGGGTCAGTAAGGGGACCGCAGCTCAAAAGCTCATCCCAGCTCCTCTAAGCAGGTTCAGAAATGTTAGATAACTTAAACAACATCTATGCATATGATCTATGGGTTTTCAATGTAATATTCTAATATAAATACAGAAAGAAGTAGAGAATACTACCGAAGATAAGAGGATTGCTCCCTCAGTCAAAGAAGTTCTTTTTTTCTATGAATATTCATTTATTTATGTGATCTCTGAGGATCACGCTAGTGCACCGGAAACAATAATGGTAACGTAATAACTCTTCGTGAGATCTGTTCAAGAAAAAACAATGTGAAATAAGAGCCGAAATGTGAAACGATTGTGTGTGTGTGTGTGTGTGTGTGTGTGTGTGTGTGTGTGTGTGTGTGTGTGTGTGTGTAGCTGGTCACATGACTGAATAATGTCGGCCTGGATTAAGAGAAGAAGGCAAGGGTTAGTCTTCTGGGGCGTGCCTAGTGCTGCGCACACGTGTGAGAGAATCTATATTTCTGTGTGTGTGTGTGTGTGTGTGTGTGTGTGTGTGTGTGTACGCGCATGCGTGTGACAGAGAGTGAGAGAATGTGTGCGTTGGTGTATATGCTAATTTGTGTGTGTGTGTGTCTGTGTGTGTGTGTGTGTGTGTGTGTATGCGCATGTTACAGAGAGTGAGAGAATCTGTGCGTAGGTGTGTATGTGAAAGAGTGAGAGAATGTGTGTGTTAGTGTGTGTGTGTGTGTGTGTGACACAGGGAGATAGAGAGTGCGAGAGAATGTGTGTAAGTGTGTGTGAGTGTGTGTGCGTGTTTGTGAGCATATCTGTGTTCATGTGTGTGTTTGTGTCCATCATGAAACTGGGGGTGTGTGAATGTGTAGACGGAGCGGAAAATGAGATTTTCCTCTGTTAGCGGCGATCATGTTGTGTGTCCGTGGAGATAAAGCTGTGAAATAGCATGACGCTGTGTGAGTGTGTGTGTGTGTGTATGTGTGTGTGTGTGTGTGTGTGTGTGTGTGTGTGTGGGTGTGTGTGTCTGTGTGTGTGTGTGTGTGTGTGTGTGTGTGTGTGTGTGTGTGTGTGTGTGTGAGTGTGTGTGTGTGTGTGTGTGTGTGTGTGTGTGTCTGTGTGTGTGTGTGTGTGTGTGTCTGTGGGTGTGTGTGTGTGTGTGTGTGTGTGTGTGTGTGTGTGTGTGTCCGTGGAGATAAAGCTGTGAAATAGCTGGCTGGCGCAGAGGACAATGTTCCGCTGTGTGACTTCAGCAGACAGAGAGGATTGCGGAGGGACAGGGGCCAGCCACTGATATTTACAGAGATGTGGAGATACCTTTAATCTCCTGGTGATGAGAACCCAGCAATGACCTATGAAAGCAGACGGAGAAAGACAACAGTTTTTTTAGGTGAATTTTGTAATGAAATGTAGGTGCTTCTGCACATACTAATGAGAATTTAGAACTTAGGCTCAAACCAAGCAGTGAATCATTCTGCTGGAGGAACAGACCATTCCAGTCTATACTAAAACTATGAACTACTTACAGAAAGTGATACGAGATTATTTCAGTGATTGTAAAAACAGTCCCCAAAACAGATGTATTTTATCTCCCATTCATGTAGTTCAGTAAAAATGTGTTTTCTCGTAGAGCATGAGTCACCCCACTGCATGAGAGTGGCTAAGCTCCTTAAGGCCAGCTTCAGTTCATTCGCATTTTCATATCTAGCAAAGTGACCTGTATGAAAACCAACTTAACATTTTGGTGCATACATTATTGTTATTAATGGTGCGTAATAATTATTTTTAACCTTCGCAAAATTAACATTTGACTTGGTGTCTCTCCAAAGAGTTGGAGGTGTGGGGATGTTATGTGTGTGTGTGCATGTGAGCCAGAGAGATTAGAGAAAGAGAGAGAGAGAGCGAGAGAGAGAGAGAGAGAGAGAGAGAGAGAGTGAGAGAGAGAGAGAATGAGCGAGAGAGAGAGAGAGTGAGCGGGAGAGAGAGAATGAGTGAGAGAGCGAGAGAGAGAGAGAGAGTGAGAGAGAGAGAATGAGCGAGAGAGAGTGA
>NC_137912.1:3533991-3536491 GCF_963457725.1 Sprattus sprattus | reverse complement strand
CCCTGGCACACTGACAGACTGGCAGCGCCACGGCAACAAGGGTTGCAAGGTGGAGGAGAGCCAGAAACACGGCCAGTCACCTCAGAGGGAGGATAAATCACTCGTCCAGAAGTCACACTTCCCATAAATCAGCGCCTAAGCTCAGTGTGGGGACAGTTGGAGCGAGCGAGGGGGGGGAGAGGGGCCACATCGGGGGCCAAAGTCAAACGCAGGGGGAGGGGGGAGAGGGGCCACAGTCAAACGCAGCCTCATCAGCTGCGGAGTGTGAATGGGGCCGTGAACATGAGCACACACACACACACACACACACACACACACACACACACACACACACACACAGAGAGAGAGAGCTGTGGACTGTGAACGGGGCCGTGAACATGAGCACACACACACACACACACACACACACACACACACACACACACACACACACACACACACACACAGAGAGAGAGAGCTGTGGAGTGTGAACGGGGCCGTGAACACGAGCACACACACACACACACACACACACATACACACATACACACACACACACACACACACACACACACACACACACACACAGAGAGAGAGAGAGCTGTGGAGTGTGAACGGGGCCGTGAACACGAGCACACGCGCTGCTGTTAATTAGTTGGCAGTAGTAAGGACTGCGCTCAGAGCACTTTGGCCCCGCTGTGATAAGTGATGATGTGAGAGTCAGTTAGGCACAGACACACACACACACACACACACACACACACAGTCACAGTCACAATATACCTGCACCACACAGTGAAATTAAAGTACCGAGCTTCCCACTGAGTAAATCAAATGAATCGCTAAATGAACTGCAAACCACAGATTCGGTTACTCATCTCTGTTCTGTGTTTACCTTTCCATGCCTCAGTAATTCATGGTCCTGTGAAGCACACGTCTAACTCAATAAGCAATATATTCTTCATGAATTAAATGTAAGACATCCTGGATATAGTGCCTCATATTGATTCAAGCATTCATGATTACTTAGTGATTTGTCATAAAGAAATTTTTTTTATTTTATGTTAATTTTATTTATTTATTTATTTTATGTTAATTCATGCACTAATGTGAGGTCATTTAAATGAGCCATAATGTAAAGCATTGCCAATTAAAGTCATTATTTTCAAACTCAACTCCAAAAAATATTTCTCTAGCTAGAAATGTTTCATGACTCGTGTTCACACACACATTTCCCCTTGAGAGAGTCCCTCAGCACTGACCTTGGACACTGGACAGTGCAGTGTGGCCTTCACAGATTACACTGGAAGTGTTTTAACACTGCCCAAAGTCTGCTCTCTCCCATCCTCCTCCTTCTTCCTCTCTTCTCCTGCCCTCTGAGCACCTCCTCTCCCATCCTCCTCCTCCTCCTCCTCCTTCCTCTCCTCCTCTGAGCTCCTTTCTCACAGCTCGAGTCTCCAGAAGAGTGTGTGTGTGTGTGTGTGTGTGTGTGTGTGTAACCTCCACAGGCTCCACACAGCTCGAGTCTCCAGAAGAGTGTGTGTGTGTGTGTGTTTGTGTGTGTGTGTGTGTGTGTGTGTGTGTGTGTGTGTGTGTGTGTGTGTGTGTGTGTGTGTGTGTAACCTCCACAGACTCCACACAGCTCGAGTCTCCAGAAGAGTTTATGTGTGTGTGTGTGTGTGTGTGTGTGTAACCTCGACAGACTCCACACAGCTCAAGTCTCCAGAAGAGTGTGTGTGTGTGTGTGTGTGTGTGTGTGTGTATGTAACCTCCACAGACTCCACACAGTCTCGAAAACTTCTCACTGTTAAAATTCCAGTCCTGGGACTCCAGCTAATTTATGACAGGACAGCACTCCTGTTGTCGGGTGTGGACGGAAAGTTAAATCTGAGGCCGCTGCGAGCCGGTAACCTTGGAGATTGTGCTGCGCTGTGCTGGGCTGTGCTGCTCCTGTACGTCCCAAGGAGAAAAGTGGAACGAATGCTAATACGCTATTTGAAAAAACCCGCGCAGCGCTCCGTGACCTTAGCTATATTGCTTTGTCCTTTCGGAAAACGGGTTTCGGCTACAGCCGCCTTATCTCTCCCCGGTTACAACGCCGAAAGCCATTAGGCGTATCCGACCAGCAGAGGTGTGAAGGGTTTCATGTGGGATGTTCAGATATAACACAGCATCTCTTCTATGGTTATTACAACCACACACGGATGCCCACTCTCTTCCTCTTCCTCGCTCTCTTCCTCTCCCTCTCTCTCTTTCTGTCATCCTTCTCTTTTCAGCCCATAGACTTACCACCAAACACGGATGCCCTCTCTCTCTTCCTCTCTTTCTCTCTCTTCGTCTCCCTCTCTCTCTTCCTCTCCCTCTCAATCTCTTGTTCTCCAGTTTCACTCTCATCCTCTCTTTTCAGCCCATAGACTTACAACCGCATACGGATGCCCTCTCTCTCTTCCTCTCCCTCTCTCTCTTCCTCTCATCCTTCTCTTTCAGCCCAAAGACTTACAACCGCATACGGATGCCCTCT
>NC_137912.1:3526491-3528991 GCF_963457725.1 Sprattus sprattus | reverse complement strand
AGCTGCTGAGGGGAACAACCCCCTACCCCCGTCCCCTTCTTCTTCCCCCCTCTCTCTCCGCTGCTGTCACCTTCACACTCTCATCCCGGACCCCTCTGTGCTTTCTGAGCTTACTCGCGGCTCACCTGTGCGCGCGTGTGTGTGTGTGTGTGTGTGTGTGTGTGCGTGCGTACGCCGCATGTGTGTGTGTGTGTGTGCGAGCGTGCGTGCATACCTGCGTGCCTGTGTGCCAGTGTGGACTATTGCGTTCTGATGCCGGACCTGTTTCTTGGAGCCTGGAGACTTTGGGGATCTAAGTGCAAAGCAGAGCACCGGACTGGGATTCTATAGCTGGTGGAAGTGTGTGTGTGTGGGCCAGCGGGAGCGCTTGTCACCCAGGACAGGGGTGTTGCGCAGTCCCTCAGGGAGGTTTGAACCTGAGCCTGTGGATATTTGAGGTCTTTACCCTGGAGGCTGGATGGATGTGTTTGGATTCTCCAAGATGGCAAAGCTCACAGGGTGAGTGAGTGTGTGTGTGTGTGTGTGTGTGTGTGTGTGTGTGTGTGTGTGTGTGTGTGTGTGTGTGTGTGTGTGTGTGTGTGTGTGTGTGAGTGTGTGTGTGTGTGTGTGTGTGTGTGTGTGTGTGAGTGTGTGTGTGTGTGTCAGATGGGTGCTGAGTAGTTGATCCACTGTTAAGGTGTGTGTGTGTGTGCGGAACACCTGAGGATGGGACCGACCATCCTCTGGCTATGGTCCGATTCTCCAGGGGTCCGATCACTCACTCACTGTATAGAAAAATGCATTAAGTTCACTATGTAGGGAATCGGACATTAAAACAACAGGGAGATTTCGGAAACACTAGATTCCGAAAAACATTCCATTCCAAAAAACATACCAATTCTAACCTGGCAACGAGACCGCTTATGTTCGGTAAAATGAATAAAATCCCGTTATAAAGCATCCAATCCAAATTACCGTGTTTTTCAAAAGTTTAATGTGGCTTTCGTTACATCACTCATTCAGATTATTTTCTTTTCTTTAAGCGAATTAACATACGAAGTATGATTAAGAAGTCGAATTAAGCCGAACTGTTCGAGGTGGATTCTATTGTAAATGTTCACAGAAGTAGCTTCTTGTAGTACTTTGTTTCTGTCATCATTAAAGCATATCCAGCTGCTGACTAATAATAATTCATATTTCTATAGCGCTTTTCTAACACTCAAAGACGCTTAACATGAACTAACATGTAAACTCAGGAATGTCTGCACATCCTCCTGAGTTTGTTCACCTTGCAATGGAGAAAGACACACTCACACACACACACACACACACACACACACACACACACACACACACACACACACACACACACACACACACACACACACCTTGCAATGGAGAAAGACGGGCTCTGTTGCAGTGTACATCATTTGTATACTACTATTTGCGGGGGGGGGGAATTTTATAGTGCACTCTAGTGAATCAAGTGTCCAGTTAAGAATTCAAACCGCAACATGGCTGATTTACTATGTGGTGGACTATATACTGGGTGAAGGGACATTCCAAACATAGCTCCTGAGGTTCAGAAGTTCCACAATTGCCATATGTGAGATAAGACAGTTTTCCACAAACACCTGCATGAGTAGGTGTGTGTGTTTGTGTGTGCGTGTGTGTGTGTCTGTGGCTGGCAATACATTTATCATTCATGATTATCTCTTGTGAATTTGAGTGTGTGTGTGTGTGTGTGTGTGTGAAACAGACAAATTAACTGATTTTCTCTTGTGAATTTGAGTGAGTGTGTGTGTGTGAAACAGAGGAATGAACTGATTTTCTCTTGTGAATTTGAGTGAGTGTGTGTGTGTGTGAAACAGAGGAATGAACTGATTTTCTCTTGTGAATTTGAGTGAGTGTGTGTGTGTGTGTGGGAAACAGAGGAATGAACTGATTGTCTCTTGTGAATTTGAGTGAGTGTGTGTGTGAAGGAGTGTACTGTGCATGTGTCTGACTGAGTATTGGAGAGAAGGAAGGAGACACGTTAAAAAGGCTTAAATATCAGGACACACACACACACACACTTACTCACACACAAACACACACACACACACACACACACTGCTGAATGAAGAGAACAAGACAGAAGACAAGAAGAAAGAGAGGAAGGACAGAAAGAAGGGATTAAGCCGAGGTGAGGGAATAGAATAATGACTAAAACATGCTTGAAGAAAACTTCTGAAACATGCCTCTTCTTGTGAGAGAGGTGTGTGTGTAAGTTGTGTTTGGAAGCCAGAGAAGAGAGAGAGAGAGAGAGAGAGGAGAGAGAGGAGAGAGAGAGAGAGAGAGAGGAGAGAGAGGGAGAGAGAGAGGAGCGAGAGAGGAGAGAGACAGAGAGGAGAGAGAGAGAGAGAGAGGAGAGAGGAGAGAGGAGAGAGAGAGGAGAGAGGAGAGAGGGGAGAGAGAGATAGAGAGATAGAGAGATAGATAGAGAGGAGAGAGAGAGAGAGACAGAGAGACAGAGAGAGAG
>NC_137912.1:3503991-3513991 GCF_963457725.1 Sprattus sprattus | reverse complement strand
GGGCGAGGGCAGTATTAGAGGTGGGACAGGTCAGAGTTTGAGGGCGAGGGCAGTATTAGAGGTGGAACAGGTCTGAGTTTGACTGGAGAGGGCAGTATTAGAGGTGGGACAGGTCAGAGTTTGAGGGCGAGGGCAGTATTAGAGGTGGAACAGGTCTGAGTTTGAAAGAGAGGGCAGTATTAGAGGTGCACTGTAAAAAAAAAATCTGTAAAAAAACAGTAAATTACTGGCAGCTACGGCTGCCAAACAAAAACCGCAAAATTAAAGTAAAACATCCTAATTCAAATAAAGTGCAAAAACCCTATATTTACAGATATTTCCATTTAAGGATTTGCAGAGAAAAACTGTTTTTTTTTATAGATTCTTCCTCAATTAATACAATCAAACACCATTAATAAAGTTACAGCCCTAACAGTTTAGCAGAGAAAAACTGTTATTGTACAGATTCTTCCTAATTTATTACGAGCAAACACCTTTTATTAAGTTAGGGTACTAAAAGTATAGCAGAGAAACACTGTTATTTTACAATGTTTTCCTCGATATTTAAGATTAAAAACCTTCACTAAAGTGGCAGCCCTAACAGTTCAGCAGAGAAAAACTGTTATTTTACAGATTTTTGTATCTATTATTAATATCGAACACTTTCATTAAGGTGACAGTACTACAAGTTTAGCAAAAAATGCTGTTATTTTACAGATTCTTCCTAATTTATTACGAACAAACACCATTCATTAAGTCAGGCTTCTTTAATTAAGATTAAAAATCTTCAATAAAGTGGCAGCCCTAACAGTTCAGCAGAGAAAAACTGTTATTTTACAGATTTTTTTATTATTAATATCGAACACTTTCAATAAAGTGACAGTACTACAAGTTCAGCAAAAAATACTGTTATTTTACAGATTCTTCCTAATTTATAACGAGCAAACACCATTCATTAAGTCAGGCTTCTTTAATTAAGATTAAACACCTTCAATAAAGTGGCAGCCCTAACAGTTTTGCAGAGAAACACTGGTATTTTACAGATTTTCCCTCATTTATTACAATGAAACACCTTCAATTAAGTGACGGCAATTCACATTTAGCAGAGAAACTGTCATTTTCCAGATTGCTCCTACATTTTTATGATCAAACACATTCAATAAAGTGCTGACACATGCTCAAGATTGTAAAATGATGGTTTTATTTTGTTTTCAAACATTGACTTGCAGGGTTTGTGATTGAAGAGTTTCAGGTGACGCAGAGTTTATTGATGGAGTACAGACGGGGAACAGGACACAAACAGAGTATACAAATCAACGAAAGGGTTAACAGACAGAGTTCTAACACAAAGATCTAGGAACATGAACTAAAGATCGCACAGAGTCTCACTCTGGCTACTGTGCGCAAGGGCAAAGAACAGAGGTACACGGCTACAGGCCGGACAAGACAGTCACATTACTCCCGGTGCCGTATGCACGGCACTCTGGATAATGCAGTCCTAAAAGTCTGCCGGCACCGAAATGGCTGACTCGGAAGCCAGCAGACAGGGAGCTTGCGGGGCTGGACGCCCACGGACAGAGAGCTTGCTGGGCTGGAAGCCAGCTGACAATGGGGTTGTAGTTGCCGGTGGCCGGAATCCCAGGGACGTAGAGTGGGCCACAGAGCTAGAAGACTTGGGCAAAGGTTTCACCCTTGTAGCGACGAGACCAAACACGGAGTGAGGGGAGTGCAGGTTATATATAGGAGTGAATCAGGTGTGTGTGATCATGTGATTTGGGACCTGAATGCAGTGCAGCTGGGATGGTGAATGATACTGATGACATGCAGCTGAGAGCATGAGTGAGAATGAAACAGGTGTATGTGCTTGTGTGATTGAAGGGGGCGTGGCCGGAGCGGAGCTCAGCAGGAACATCACAATAGCCTCTACCCACAAAAGTTAAAACATTTGACTTCAGACTCATATTAAACTACATGGAGTGAGTCAGTCCATTGCAAAGTAATTTCCCCCTTGTCTCGTCTTTATTGTTCTGCATTGCTCTGGGCCAGCCAGATCCAAGGTTAGGTCAGGTCAAAAGTATTGGGACACCTGATCATCACACATATATGAGTTTCACGCACATCTCATTCCAAAACTACTCTATAACAGTTGCCTCTCTAGGAAGGAATAGGAAGTCTTTCCACAAGATTTTGGAGTGGGTCTGTTGGATTTAGTGCCCATTCAGCATTAGGGAATTTGGACAATGCTCTTGTGTGACTAGACCAGGCTTGCCGATGCCGTTAGAATGGGTCCCAAATATGTATAGTGGTGTTTAGTTCAGGGGTGGCTTGATTTTAACCGAATGAACAAAGTGAGTCTGTGACGGGGCACCTGTGTGACCCACCACTGCAGCCTGTAGGCTGCTGCTTTTGTGGACTGGGTGAAGGTGTTTTGGTGTGTGTGTGTGTTACATGTTTGATGTTCATGTCTTTGTTCAGTTAAAATCAGCACACATTCAATGTCTTGTCTCTGAAATTTTCTGTTTATTTAGTTTAACAATAATCATATTGTCATATTTCATACCGTTTGTCAACCGGTGTTTAGTGTCTAAGTTTGTGTTGTGAAGATGGCGCGATATATGGAGTTTATGTTTAATGAGATTTGGCTGCTTTATTATGTGTCGGCTATGCCGGCACCAAGCCTAATTGCTACCATGTGTAGTCTGTGTTTCCTAGTTGATTGGGAGTTTGATTGTTTAGGTATGGCTGCTGTGAGCCACAGGTGTTGGTGCCTTGCTGATTGACACACCTGAAATCAATGTTTGGTATGAGCCAATTCAAGGTGCTTGTCAAGGCTACTTAAACTTACCTTTGTTCTTTGTTCAGGAAAGTTGCCAGTTTAATAGGACGTAAGTCCTTGGAGCTCTCACGATGGGCTAGTTACCTTGGTCCTTTTATTTGCTTTTGTTTTGTTTCGTAGTGAGAGTGATCGTGTTTAATAAGGCTTACGAACTCTCACTGACCAGTTAATGGTCCTTTTTATACATGTGGTCTTATGTGAATTGCTTATTTGTTGGTGGCTTCATGCATTTGTCCTTAGTGAAAACTGTATTTTTTATATTGATTTAGTATTGTCAGTGTTTTAACTGCCTTTGTGCCTTATTTGGGTTAATAAAAATACCCATCTTTCTAACATCTTCAACCTCCTGAGTCCTCTTATGAGTAACATCTTGCTCTAAGCGTGAAGGCTATCCCGACCTTTTACAGAGTCTTATCTTATCAGGATAACCCAATCAGCCAGCAAGATACGGGAACCTGTAACTAATATCATAGGTTGACTGACCTGTCAGTCTGACACAATGCGCGCACCCAAGACTATTTTGTTGCTATCATATGTCCATGGTTGCTATGGTAAACTCTGCTAAGTCTGTGCGTGAAAAACATAAACTAATACTTTCCTTGACTGGTCCACACATGTGTCAATCATGACTGTAGACCAATGAGATGCAAAGATATCCGAGTGCACAACAGAGAAGGTGGGATGTAATCAGTAATTCACGTGCATTTGTTTTGCCGTTTAGCCACGCAAGTTTTAGACAGTTCTATAACGAAATGCAGTTGTACAACGAAACACATTTATTCTACATCATCATGGCTTCTAAAAATAAAACAGTGAATCAGCCCCCAAAAAGATTGTTTTTATGGGGTAACAGCAGCATTGAAAGAGCTTCAACCGTTGGATGACGAGAAGATTGAAATAGAGTCTGGTAGAATCAGAAAGCAGCAAAAGTCACGGAAGAGTATATGGAGAGATCACCGATTATTTATCTTCTAACTTTTGATTGGGATGAGATATCAGTTCCATTTGTTCAGGTGATGGCATACCCTTGGGGGACACAATTTTATGACATAACTGGCCATTTCAATTCATTTTCCCACTTAAATCCACAGTAATCTAGATGCAAAAGGAAAAAGAATTAGGGGTCGCCTATATTTTGGGAAGGTTATCAACATCTTTCTAAAATTTGAGATAACATATATGGTACTCTAAAGGTATTTTATCATAGCTTGAGGGGCACTTTTGTAACATCAAATTGAAATTTGCCATCATACTATACTTAAGACTCAAAAGTAGGCCTTTACATTTGGGCATGGAATTTTAGGTAGAATTTGCCAAAAAACATCAAGGTTCTAACAGGTTAATGAAAATGGGTTTGCTGAATTTTTGAGGAATTCACTGTAAATTTACATAGAAACATGATAAATTGTTAGTATGTACATAAACCTTAATATAATGAGCTACATATTTAATTTCAGATTATCAGTGTAATTTTATTTACATTTGCATGTATTTTAGAAAAATGGAAAAATTATGTATAAATAATACAGTTATTTTCTGTAAAAAAAATAGAAATCCATGTAATTTGTCATTATTGGCATTATCCTTAAAATAGCAGTCGTGTTTTTAATTTATAGTTAACCTCCATTATTATACGTAGTTTTGTATACAATTTCATAAAACAGAAAACCACTGTAAAAATGTAGAGTTATTAACTGTAAAATTAGGTTGTTTTTTTACAGTGTGGAACAGGTCAGAGTTTGAGGGCGAGGGCAGTATTAGAGGTGGAACAGGTCAGAGTTTGACTGGAGAGGGCAGTATTAGAGGTGGAACAGGTCAGAGTTTGAGGGCGAGGGCAGTATTAGAGGTGGAACAGGTCAGAGTTTGAGGGCGAGGGCAGTATTAGAGGTGGAACAGGTCAGAGTTTGAGGGCGAGGGCAGTATTAGAGGTGGAACAGGTCAGAGTTTGAGGGCGAGGGCAGTATTAGAGGTGGAACAGGTCAGAGTTTGACTGGAGACTTCTTTCCCTTCCGAGTAGCAGCAGGTGTTCGCTTCCTTTCACCCTGACCCTTAAGTGTGAATGGAACTCTTTATTCGTATTTCTAAAGTTGCATATTACAGAACATTCCATTCTCGGCCTTTCATTTTAATTCCTATACATCTCCTCTGCTTGCAGGATTTGTCCTTTCCGGTGTTTCGGATTTCTCATCCCGTTTTGCTTCAGTCGTTCGGCTTATTATTCACTTTATCTTTCGATGTCTGTCAATTTCTCTCTCTCCCTCTCTCTCTCACTCTCTCTCTCTCTCTCTCACTCTCTCTCTCTCTCTCTCTTTATCTCTCTCTCTCTCTCTCTCTGCGACTCTTTCACACACACTGTTTCTCTCTCCATCTCTCTCTCCAGCTCTCTCTCTCTCTCTCTCTTTATCTCTCTCTCTCTCTGCGACTCTTTCACACACACTGTTTCTCTCTCCCTCTCTCTCTCACTCTCTCTCTCTCTCTCTCTCTCTTTATCTCTCTCTCTCTCTCTGCGACTCTTTCACACACACTGTTTCTCTCTCCATCTCTCTCTCCATCTCTCTCTCTCTTTATCTCTCTCTCTCTCTGCGACTCTTTCACACACACTGTTTCTCTCTCCATCTCTCTCTCCATCTCTCTCTCTCTCTCTCTCTCTGCCACTCTTTCACACACACACAGACTGTTTCTCTCTCCATCTCTCTGAACTGGAGACAGAATGTTCTGGAAGACTGTACAGACTCAGTGATTACATAAAGCCAGCTGACAGGACAGCAGCGGTGTCCAGAGCGAACGTCTTGTCCGTTCAGAGCCATCTGATTTCTAAAAGAGGGAGGCTGAGGAGAAAGGGTCTTTAAGTGGTGGAATGTTTAATTCATGATGGCCTACAGTTTGGGCAAAATGTTAACGGAAAGAGGTTTTGCACACACACACACACAGACAGATATAGACATATATATACACTCACTGGTATTACATATTCTTAAACTAAATGTTTTTAAGCTTTCACAAGGCTGACTCAAAAGTGACATCAAATCTGTAGAGACATTTGGCAAGGGCCAGCAATTATACTCAAAAAAGTGTATTTAAGTTTTACAGTACGTCAATATGCTACTATGCTATTACAGTATACTCAATATGCTTCTTTTCTGGGGTTAAATCCATCCTCTTGTTTGATTATATTCAGTGTTTTTTACATGATACTGCAAAGAGCATGATGATACTACACTCTTACCTTGACAGTTCAGAGTTTGATCTTTGCAGGAGAACCATATTCTGGTTTTGGGGGCCTCTGTCACACATTGGAGTGGTCGGCATGGAAGACATAACAACAAGAAATGAGAATGTTTTAAAGCTTCATACTGCATATTTAGATGCTATTAAAACCAGACTGACAAAGTCTTTCAAACCCTACTCCGTTGAAAAAATATCCTTCATAACAGTTAAAAAAAACTACAACTAGATTAAGCTGAAAATCAAACCATGACAGAAAAGAATGTTCAAAACTTCAGAACACAAGGAAGCAAACTTCCTCAGGGGTGGGGTCGAGGCGTGTGTGTGTGTGTTTGGCCCACGCGAAGCTCTTCTCAGGGGTGGGGTCGGGGTGTGTGTGTTTGGTGAGCACTGGCCAGCGTAAAGCTTCTTCTCAGGGGTGGGGTCGGGGTGTGTGTGTGTGTTTGGCCCACGTGAAGCAAACATCCTCTGGGGTGGGGTCCGGACGTGTGTGTTCGTGAAGCTTCTCTCTGGGGTGGGGTCCGGGCGTGTGTGTGTGTGTGTGTGTGTGTGTGTGTGTGTGTGTGTGTGTGTGTGTTCTCTCAGGGGTGGGGTCGGGGCGTGTGTGTTTGGCCCACGTGAAGCTTCTCTCTGGGGTGGGGTCCGGGCGTGTGTGTGTGTGTGTGTGTGTGTGTGTGTGTGTGTTCTCTCAGGGGTGGGGTCGGGGCGTGCATGTGTGTGTGTGTGTGTGTTCTCTCAGGGGTGGGGTCTGGGTGTGTGTGTGTGTGTGTGTGTGTGTGTGTGTGTTCTCTCAGGGGTGGGGTCGGGGCGTGCGTGTGTGTGTGTGTGTGTTCTCTCAGGGGTGGGGTCTGGGTGTGTGTGTGTGTGTGTGTGTGTGTGTGTGTTCTCTCTGGGGTGGGGTCGGGGTGTGTGTGTGTGTGTGTGTGTGTGTGTGTGTGTGTGTGTGTGTGTGTGTTCTCTCAGGGGTGGGTTCGGGGCGTGTGTGTGTGTTTGGCCCACGTGAAGCTCCTCTCAGGGCGACTCTTCAGCAACCTGAATTATTCAGACGCTTCTCCGAGAGGAAGCGTCCTGGGTGGTCTTCACAGGAGCACGTTCTCTTCGGAGAGAGCACTTCAATGCCTGACATTCGCTTCATGGACAGATATGGACCTGAGTTCAGGTTATTATCATAGATGGGGTCCCTTGCCTGCCATGAATAATGTAGTGAAACATTATGTAAAGGTTGCAGAGCGTGGCATGCAGTCAGGCAAGAGGATAGCCGCCTGTACACTTTCTTCTACAGTGTATCGGTCCGTGTTAGAACATTCAGTGCCAAACAGATCACATTGTTGTAAAATGTTCCTCAGTCAAAATAAAAATTCTATTAAGATCCAGTGCCTGGATAAAACCACAGGCTATCTGTCAATGTCCAATTTGGGTGCCAGACTGAACCTTTTAGCCCGATGGAAAGCCGGATAGAGCGTATCGGGGTCTCTGTACAATCCTTTCAGGGTAGAAAGTATCGAAGGACTAAAATCCAATTTCTTTTACCAGGACGAATGAAAAAGCACTAATTTAAAATAAGAAGTAGGGTTGTCAAAATGAGACATTCATTTTGGTTAAAGTAACACGTCAAAAAAAACAGTACCGATTAATCGCACTCTATGTTGCTCCTGGCTTTGCGCCCATATGTCACGGTACACTGTTCAGCGACGGCCATATTGGGTGAATAATAGTGGCCAGTCTGCATTGAAGTAATAGTTAATATTTCACCCATCGCACACTTTTGATATGAAGCCAGCATCAATGTTTTGGATTGTGTTGGTAGGATGTTAGGTCTACAGCCTCATCTTGGAACTATTTGTATAAATTACCGTTTTCAAGTTCGAGATGGTGGATTCAGTCGTCAGAAACGCCAGGAACCTTCACGCAAAAACCTTTGCAAATCCCCAAAATTTCTAACCATAACTGTAAGAACAAACGGCTATTCAACTATACTACATAAATAGCCCAGGCTTTTTGTTGACAAACGTTTGTTGTTGTTGTTGTTGTTGTTGGTGGTGGTGTTGTCTGACATTACATAAGTTAGTTAGCTTGCTAGGTTTAGAAAAAAACTACGAGGTGGGTTAATCAGGAATGAAGAAAATATGCTCTTCATTAAATAAAAATAATTTAAGTATCTGTTGTTTTCCAATAATGTCTGATGTGTGGTTAACGTCACACTGTCAAGGCTTGTTTACTCTGTCACTTCTCATCAATGGCAAATCCTATGGATTTTGAAATGCTTCTCATAGCATATTGATATATTCGATTATTTTTTTAATTTAATAATCACAAACAAGTAATTCTTTAGATATAAAAATGGAACTGCTTGACAGCTGAAACAAGAACACATGATGATGAAGATGATGATGAAGATGGTGACGATGATGATGATGATGATGAAATAGGGTGTGGGCTCAGCGCTCCAGTGAATAACCTCTGCAGGTGCTCTTGTCACAAAGCTGGCGTGTGGATGCACCGTGACACAAGCACATCCTGGCAGCCCAGCCTGCTCTCTCTCTCTCTCTCTCCCTCTCTCTCTCCCTTTCTCTCTCTCTCTCTCCCTCTCTCTCTCTCTCTCTCCCTCTTTCTCTCTCTCTCTCTCCCTCTCTCTATCTCTCTCTCTCTCTCCCTCTCTCTCTCTCTCGCTCTCTCTCTCTCTCTCTCTCTCTCTCTCTCTCCACCGCTCCCTTCTCCCTGTCCAGCCTGCTCTCCACTCCTTTGCCACAATGGCTGGAGGGGAAAAGCCAATTAGCCTAATTGCTATTTAGAGTGTAAGGAGAGTGTCAGGACTGCCCCTGGTTTGAGCTTTGTGCCATGTCAGGCAAGGCTCTTGTGAGCCCCCACCCCCCCACCACACACACCAACTCTTTGTGTTGACTGAAAGGGTTTGTCAAGGGAATTGGGTAGTGGGCTAAGGAGAAAAGAAGAGTGAATGTATGCTCTCTCCATCCTCCCCTCTGGCTCTTTACGATATAAAGCTGTTCTAAGCTTGACTGGCATTGAGAAGAAAGGGTGTCTAGAAGCTCCATCTCTAGCCACATATATAGCTTGCGGCTAACGCTAGCCCACGTGCTAGCTATGATCCTTGTAGTTGGAGCCCTATGAACCTCTCTAGCTTGTGGCTAACGCTAGCCCACATGCTAGCTATGATCCTTGTAGTTGTAGCCCTATGAACCTCTCTAGCTTGTGGCTAACGCTAGCCCACGTGCTAGCTATGATCCTTGTAGTTGTAGCCCTATGAACCGCTCTAGCTTGTGGCTAACGCTAGCCCACATGCTAGCTATGATCCTTGTAGTTGTAGCCCTATGAACCTCTCTAGCTTGTGGCTAACGCTAGCCCACATGCTAGCTATGATCCTTGTAGTTGTAGCCCTATGCCTTCTCTGTGGCTCACTGTTTAATACTGCCCACGACAGTCTGATTTTATCAAGCTAGTTAAATGCAGAGCTAACAAAAAGCATTTCTGAGTTTCATACTCTCTAAAGATACCTGATTTTGAGGGAATTATTTATGATCCATTACGTGTACATTTTGCATTATTAACCTCTCCATAAGTAATTAAAAACTTAGTATTTCAGTCATGTCTTTTATACTTTAATTTGGTTTAGATTTAGAAAACTCAGAGACCTTTGGATAACTGTGGGCTGTAATGGTTCAATTTGGCTTCGCAATCACACCTTCAGAATGTTCTTGTAATCTCCCATAATGCACTTCTTCTTTAATGCAAACCCTGCAGCTTATTCTACTAATACATAAATTAGTCCAGGTGCCAATAATAATAATAAAAATAATAATAATAATAATAATAATAATAATAATAATAATAATAATAATAATACACTTTATTTGTACAGCACTTTTCATACAAACAATGCTCAAAGTGCTTAACAGCAAAACTATGACACGCACAAAGAAATTACTAGCACAGTGATCCACA
>NC_137912.1:3491491-3493991 GCF_963457725.1 Sprattus sprattus | reverse complement strand
ACCCATCTGCTTGAGGTCGGCCGGGTGGAGACAGGAAGGTGGGACATGATACAGACAAGACCAGATTACTGTGGCAATAGGGTTACTGTTACAGGGGTAGGGGATGTAGGGACAGAGAAACATTTCGGTGGAGGCAATAATGTATATTGTACATAAATGCTAGCATAGGGTATTGAGTAGAGTAGGTGTACGGCAATGCAGTGGCAGTGGGTGCGGTTGGCCGAGGGTTTCTCTAGGTAGACCAGGTAGAGAGACTACGTGCAGAGTGGTGGGGGTGGGGAGGGAAAGTTCCACATCCATCAGCGATTGGAACACGCCTGGCTCCGGGGAGGCAGTGGACCTTGCAGGGGCCGCTTGTTGAAGGAGGGGGTGTGGACATCTCGGACCATGGAGCTGCCGATGACCAGGGTGGGGGTCGTCACATCCAGCGGGAGAAGTCGTCAAGGGGATGATGACTGAGTTGAGGGCCCAGGATGGGGAGCAGGGCGGCGTGGGCGATGCTGGTGTTGCTCTGGAGCCGGTCTGCAGGGGCGTTTCGGGGCGGGCTGAGGAGGGGAGTAATCAGGCCCAGGAGGCTCCTCCTGATCCATCTAACAAACAGGAAATGACGAATCAGTCTGCAGGTCTGTTAGTCGGGAATCAGCACGAACAAACACACAGATGAATCATTTCACCAACCAGGGACATGTCATCTGTGTGTCGGTTTGCCTGTTGCATATTGCAATACTTAGATATGTTTAGTTTTTCTGGCATTGAACATTTTGTTTTTTGTTGTGATCTGTTTGCCGGGGCCGTACATGCATCCACTCGGCAAACAGGAAACACATTTGAGACACACACACACACACACACACTCACACACACACACACACACACACACACTCACACACACACACACACACACACACAGACACACACACACACACACACACACACACACACACACACAGACACACACACACACACACACACACACACACTATGAAGATGTGCGTGGTGCGTAGTGTGCCTGATTGACTCGCGTGGTGCGTAGTGTGGGGGCGACCGCGGTGGAACTCATGCTTCGGTGACTGCACACGGCACACATTGGAAAATGTGTGTATATGTGTGTGTGTATATGTGTGTGTGTGTGTGTGTGTGTGTGTGTGTGTGTGTGTGTGTGTGTGTGTGTGTGTGTGTGTGTGTGTGTGTGTGTGTGAGGGAGAATGGGTCTCTCTAGACAGGCGATGGTTTAAATCGTGCCTGATTTCATGATCAGCAGTTGGGGGTTTTATTCTCCAGCCTGTGACAGGGGAGGGGTGCAGGGAGGGTTCTGTTGGGCCCAGATGGCTCATTCACACACTCGACAGCTCGGTCGACCTCAGTTAGGACAGAGGCAAACGCAAGCTCATCTGTCAACCCGGTCATTTCATAAACCACAGGGTTTATTAAGAGATGCCAGAAGGCGCTTGTGGCTGAGTGCGAATGTGTATTTGTGTGTATTTGTGTGTATTTGTGTGTATTTGTGTCTGCATCGTTTTGCATCAGACTGTAGTGTATGTAAAATGTTACATAATACCTTCACTAACGCACTCATACTTGGTTGAGTTCTGAGCCAGTACTCTGTGCTATACAGTTCTTCTATGACCGAGCACGGTTTGTGTGTGTGTGTGTGCGCGTGTGCGTGTGCGTGCGCGTGTGCGTGTGCGTGTGCGTGTGCGTGTGCGTGCGCGTGTGCGTGTGCGTGTGCGTGCGCGTGTGCGTGCGCGTGTTCACATGTGAGAGAGTGACTGTGTGAGAACTGCTTGTGCATCCGTTTTGACCGTACCTCTGTGTGTGTGTGTGTGTGTGTGTGTGTGTGTGTGTGGCTGTCTGTATGTGTACATATGTCGATAACCGTTGTACGCCGTGGTCTCTCTGTGTGTGTGTGTGTGTGTGTGTGTGTGTGGTCTCTGTGTGTGTGTGTGTGTGTGTGTGTGTGTGTGCGTGTGTGTGTGTGGCTGACTGTATGTGTACACATGTCGATAACCGTTCTACGGCGTGGTCTCTGTGTGTGTGTGTGTGTGTGTGTGTGTGTGTGGTCTCTCTCTGTTGCAGCCATAAGAATAAATCATCGGGCTGGCCGCCTCCGACAGGTTCCTGGGCCGGCCTACAGGGGGCGCAGTACGGCTGGGACGTGGCGCGGGACACCAGGGACTGCTTCAGCAAGTGAGTGCACCCCCCACCCCCCACCCCCACCCCCACCTCCGACCTCCGACCTCCGACCTCCGACCTCCGACCTCCCACCCCCCACCTCCCATCTCCGACCTCCCAGGACCCTTAGCGAGAGAGAGAGAGAGAGGTAGAGAAGGAGAGAAAGAGAGAGAAAGAGAGAGAGAGAAATGGAGAGAGAGAGAAGGAGAGAAGGAGAGAGAGACAGAGAGAGAAAGAGAGAGAGAGAAATGGAGAGACAGATAGAGAGAGAAGGAGAGAGAGAGGAGAGAAGGAGAGAAGGAGAGAGAGACAGAGAGAGAGAGAGAGA
>NC_137912.1:3478991-3486491 GCF_963457725.1 Sprattus sprattus | reverse complement strand
GTTCTGAGATGAGCATCCACATTAGTTTAATGACCAGGAACATGAATATGTAGCGCACTCAAGCAAACAGATGTATCTGAAACACTTATAATATATTAATATATTGGGTATTGAGGACATCTACTGGATGCTTTTTTTTATTAATGTAATGTGTGTGCAATTCATCACCTGGTGCCATAGTGCTCATAGACACAGGGACAATTGTGAGGGGGAACAGTTGGATAGCAAACTGCTTTAAAAGTCCGAGGCTAAAGAGACCACTGGGGACTCCAGGTTGTCTGGTTTGGCAATTTCGCGAAGCCTTTTGAGTTCTCCTCATGTGTAACTCTGTGATTGACAGCTCCTGTTGACCCAGAGTGACCGAGGGGGAGGTAGACGCGTTGAGTCACGGGACGAGTCAATGTGGAGAGTAAAAATGGAAAGCTTGCAACACCACAGAATGATACACTGCAAAAATGCTTTTCTAACCTAGTGTTATTACTCTTATATTGAGATGAAAAAATCTAGTTGGTCTTGTTTCTAGCTAAATTGAACTTACCTAGTGCTCTTTGGTAAGGTTATTTTTGCCTATTTCAAGCAAATATTACTTATTTTAAGAAACCTTAACAAGCCAAATTTGCTTAACGCACTGGCAGCCAAATTTGCTTGTTTTAAGCTAAATCTGGCTCAGATTTTTTCATCTCAATATAAGAGTAATAACGCTAGGTTAGAAAAGCATTTTTGCAGTGTAGCCAATCTATTATGCAATCATGTGCTGTATGTATGTAAGACTGAATGTGTATGTGTCTGAGTAGGTGTCCTTAGGTTCACCACAGCTAGGAAATGCCATTTGCTGTAGTGCCAAATGTGCTCTCATTAAAGTATTCTCGCCGATCTGCTTGCTTGTATTGTTATCTAAAGATAAATTGACAAAACTAGCATTTTCAGTGCCATTAGCAGAACTAATATGTTCTCAGTGTGTGACTAGGCTGTAGTTTGCTTTAGAGCCCAGAGTAAGACCCTGTCCATGAGGCAAGATGTAGCATCAGCCAAGGGTGAAAGCAATCAAGTCATGTCAAGTCTTTTATTGTCAGGTGCACAGAACAACAGAGTCGGACTGGGCACTGAAATTCTAAGGACAGGACACCGTACCACACTACCATAACATAACAAGACATAACATAACATATAAGTACTCCACAGGACATAACATAACATAACATAACTTAACAATAAGTACTAAACATAAGATATACCTATGAAAGACAAGATAGTAGACCTACTAGATAAACAATAAATATACAATATTAGGTTGAAGGGTATATATGAACAGCTGTCATATAGCTGTGGTTGGGACAAAAAAGGACTGACTCGGTTATCTGAGGATGCTAACAGCTGACCGGCTGAACCCATCCTGCGTGACAAACATGGATGTCACGTCCGCTAGGCTCCGCACTGCTGAGCGGCGCTGGCAGTACCGACGGGCTAGTAGCTGTTTGCCATCTGATGCCATGTCAGATGACTGCCCTTACTGTTGTTGCTAATGTGTTAGCCCATTCCGAGCTGCAACATTAGTGGGGACTAACAATATTCCCCTCGCAGTTACTGTCACGTTAGGTTTGGGAATGGTGTGGTGTTGGTGTGGGTTTAAGTGTGTGTGAGTGTGTGTGAGTGTGTGTAGGCCTTTGTGTGTTTGTGATGGTATGTGTGGCAACTGAATATTTCACGCTCCCACTTTTGTTGCCAGCTCTCCTCACATACACAAACACACACACTCTCTCCCTCTTTGTCTCTCGCTCTCTCTCTCCGTTTCTTTCTCTGTCTCACTCTCCAGCACATACAGTATGTAGTCTTTGGTAAAATCCTACCCAACACACACACACACACACACACACACACACACACACACACACACACACACACACACACACACACACACACACACACACACACACACACACACACACACACTCACGCTTTCAGTTCAAACACATTACTGTCACTTCTGTCTTAGCCAGTGCACACTGTCCCTCTCAATTCATACATATAGCACATGTGTTTCTGACTCTCCCTCTCTTTTTCTCTCCCTCCCTCTCTCTCTCTCTCTCTCTCTCTCTCTCTCTCCATCTCTCCCTCTCTCCCTCTGTTTATTATTATTGTTAACATTAGTATGGAATAATATTCCCCTGGCAATTATTGTTTTAGGGTCACGTTGGGTTTGTGACTTTTTATGTGGGTGTGAGTGTATATGTGTCTGTGTAGGCCTATGTGTGTGTGTGTAGGCGTATGTGTGTGTGTGTGTGTGTGTGTGTGTGTGTGTGTGTGTGTATATGTGTGTGTAGGCCTATGTGTGTGTGTGTGATCAATGTTTTACAGTACACTGTGGGGTCTGCCAATGAACTGCCCCAAAGCTAGTCTCATACATAAAACCATGAGGATTGACAAAGTTGCTTTGTGAATATACAAAGGTGTGATTCTCATCCCAACCCCCCCCCCCCCCCCCCCCCCCCCCTCCACCTTCTCCGGTCAATCAATTATCCACAAGACACCAAGAAATCCAATTGTGTAAACTCTTAAGGAAGTTATTTCCTTAGGCTAATAAAAGAAAGCCACATCCTACAGGAAGAGGCTGCAAGTTTAGTATGCTGTTACTGATACAACAGATAGAGAGGAAGACTGGGATGTAGAAACTCTAGATACCCCGAAGGATGCTGTTAATGATGTCTCGACGAGTTGAAAACACCCACAAGGAATTTGAAACTGCTTGCAGGTTGAGGTCTTTGAATAGCACCCCAAAACAACCTCCCTGCCTCGTTGAGTCATCACACACAACTTCAAGTCCTTGAAACAGACTCCATCGGCCTCCACCTCCCCCCCACCTGGTGCCCTCCTGGCTCAGGTTAATCTGCTGTCAGCCGCCATGCTGCTTCAGCAGGCTGTTTTGACACCGTGTGGCCTCGTCTGTCCACCCAGGACCCACCCCAGGCTGCCAAAAGCTTGCCGCCGGGGCCCGGTGACGAACGACCAGGACACTGTGTCATTCTGCCAGTCCACTGTTGCTATGACAGCAGGTGACCCCCTGGCTGTGAGAAAGTTGAGCGGAATGGCCTGAACTGAGGGGGGGGGGGGGTCAGAGAAGTAAATGTGATTGATTCTATCCCCTGCCCTGGATGAGAAAGGAGCACATAGGCCTTTGTCAGAGGGTCACGGAGATAAAGACACATGAGACTGGAGAGGAGGAGGAAGAGGAAGAGATGAGGAGGAAAACACACACTACACACAAACACACACACACACACACACACACACACACACACACACTACACACACACACACACACACTACACACACACTGTAAAGCAGAAGGTCAAGGAGTTGAAGACACATGAGACTGGAGAGGAGGAGGAAGAGGAAGAGGAGGAAAACAGACGTCCTAGTCAGAGGTGTGAGATGGGGAGACAGGAGCAAGAGAATGAAAACAAAGAACGTCCCAAGATACAATATAAACTAGCCATAAAATAACCTACCATGACAGTTCTGTTTGTCATGAAAGCAGATTTGCAGCAGTTCTTGGGTAATGGTTCAAATGAAGAAGCACTTAAAAGTGTAGTCGGCGATTCTGATTGTTGATCTACTATTGTTACTCAGTTTTAGCAGGTAGACACATGCCTGAACCAATGTGTATTATGGAGTGTGTTGTGTGACAGGTAGGATAGCTTGTAGACATATGTAAAATCATGCCAGGGATTATCTCTGCAAGTGGATGGCTACTGGTCATATGTTTGTGAAAGTGTTAGTACTTGAGCATTGTACTGTTCATCAGTGTGTTGTGAGAGATTGTGTGTGTGTGGGTGTGTGTGTGTGTGTGTGTGTGTACGTGTGTGTGTGTGACTTTGCGTGTGTGTGTGTGTCTGTGTGTGTGTGTGTGTGTAAGCAGAATGGAAGCGAAAATAGATTCCAGGATCCTCACACTTGGTTTACATCTAAGTTTTCATCCGGCATTGCTGGGTAGTCCTGAAACGTTCCTAGCTGGGATTACTAACGTTCCCTTGACATAATCTCATTCCCGCCAGCTGTGGCCCCCCGAGCGTCTTAGAGCTTCATCCGAGCTCCATGACATCATCCCAGTTGTGCCGCAGCGTTGAAGGAATTCTATTTTTTTTTTTTTCATTGTGTCAACAATCCGCGATATGTCATTACTTGAAGCGCGTCTCGCTTCTCTAAACATCTCCATGCGGTCATTAAAAGCCTATCATGATCGTGCTGGATCAAACCAGTCACTGGCTCATTTAATCCCCCAGGGCTCGCCTTCTGAACACAACACGAGTCAGTGCACCATCTCAGCTGATGGAACGCAACGCACGTTAAATATTATTTTCATTCGGACTTTCAAGTTCATTAACACAATGACATCAACATGGACAGGGTTGCTGTCAACTATCCAAACAGTTTATTTTCATGTTTGTGCTGCTAATTTATAAGTGACCGCCATCTTGTTTTGGTTATCATGCATGCGATATGTGCAATTTTAATTTGTGTTATGGCTAGAGTATGTCTTGTGTGTTGATGTGTGCCCGTAGATTGGAGAGAAGTTTCTTTCCAAGCGCCATCAGGCTTTTAAATGGACAGTGATACAGTCTCGCCACCTTACACTTTACATGTTACAGTTTTCTACCGTTTGTACTATAGTAATATTGCACTACTTGATACCAGGCACATTTGATTTGTCTTTAGGTTAGTATAGGTATATTAGGTTAGTTTAGGTTTCTATATGTGTATTATATGTTTAGCAGATTGTATTGTATATTTATTTTGTAGATTTTGTAGATTTATTATGTCTATTATACGTGTAATTTATGTTCAGAGTACTTATATGTTATGTTATGTTATTTTATGTTATGCTATGGTAGGTTGTTGTGCGGTGTCTTGTCCTAAGAATTTCAGTGCCCAGTCTGACTCTGTTTTTCTGTGTATCTGACAAATAAATACTTGAACTCGTCTCTCCTCTCCTCTCAGTCACCTGACCCAGGGTAACTCTCGTCTCTCCTCTCCTCTCAGTCACGTAACCCAGGGTAACTCTCTGGAGGAGGTGCCTCTGGATGGAGGGCAGCTGATCGCCCCCGCCCCACGACGGGTGGAGATGAGGAGGGACCCGGTGCTTGGCTTTGGCTTCGTGGCCGGCAGTGAGAAACCTGTGGTGGTCCGCTCTGTCACTCCAGGTGAGCACACCCAAACACACCACTTGGGCTAGAAAAACACATATGACATATAACGACACTCACACATATGACATATATAGACACTCACACATATGACATACTGTATATAGTAGGGTTGGAAATCTCTTGGCACCTCACGATTCGATTCGAAATCGATTCAGAGGTCAACGATTCGATTTTAAATCGATTATCGATTATCGATGTTAAATCGATTTTGTAATTTAAAAAAATATATTTCCTTGTTACAATTTTGACTTTCTATGAACAATCCAATAATCGATGCAGCTTGCATTTCAACATAAAATGGATGTGTAAAAATCCAAAATCGATTATGAACTTTTCTGAATCGAGAGAGAATCGTTTTAGAGAGAATCGAGAAAAATCGAATAATCGGATTTTTCCCCCACCCCTAGTATATTGACACTCACACGTATGACATATACATATAGACACTATAGTGTGTACTTAATAATACACCCACATAGACCCATCCACATATGCACAGATCTATACCACATATTAAGATGTGCAAATGCCCCTTAACATAATCCAATCCAATACGAGATGCAGGTCCAATGGTTTTTGATCATTCTGATGATGTCATTCACACAATGTGAATAAGGCATTGGTTATCAGATTGAGTGGAAGGAGGACCTAATAACGTTAGACTTGCAGTCAAAGACATTAAAGCCTTGCATCTGCTGACAGTGTTTTCTCCAGTACGAGATGTAGGTCCAATGGTTTTTGATCATTCTGATGGTGTCATTCACACAATGTGAACAAAGTATTGGATGCTGACGATGGCTTAAGGCCGAAACGCGTCTGTGGAAATAAACTGGTCTTAATATCAATGAGAAAAGCTTGAGAGTGCGGTTTTATTCTAAACAAAGTATTGGATATCAGAGTGGAAGGAGGACATAATAACGTTAGTCTGCTACTGCATCTGCTGACAGTGTTTTCTCCGCCAATCCATGTTTATGAATTTCAACGGGTGCTAATAGGGAACGGAGCACTCTGTGGCGACGCTAACGAGCGCGGGGATTTGGATGTCTCCGGTGGCACTAATGCCGGTGACCTCCTGCTCCTCGTGATTAACGGGGGTTTATGTTTCAGCGGAGAGTGAAAACGGAACTGTAATAGTAATAAAGTTCTACGGTGGGATTCAGGCCACACTCTTGTGGGTTGGTGACGTCCTGTCTGGATCTTCAGGCCTGCTTCTCTCTCTGGTCTTACACCATAGGGACCATTAAGTGAAGCAGCAGTGTCTCTTCAAACTGTTTTGGATGATCAATCTTATGCTTACATGTGAGTGGTGGACCAGACAGTTTGACCACGTTAGAGCAGTCTCACCATGAAAGATTGAATTAGACCAACAGCAGCGCCCTTAAATAAATGAACAAAGCAGCATGTAAGTCTTAGAGTAAGTGCCCATTGCTATGCATGGTACTTTAAAAGCACTTCTGAGGTCTGTATGTAAGTGAACATCCAGAGAATCTCTGAATGGCTTTCAGTAGTGGTAGAGAGAGAGAGGGAGAGAGAGAGAGAGAGAGAGAGAGAGAGAGAGAGGGACAGAGAGAGAGGGACAGAGAGAGAGGGAGGGAGACAGGTAGACAGAGAGAGAAAGACAGAGGGAGAGAAAGTGAGAGTGAGAGAGAGAGAAGGGGAGAAAGAGAGAGAGAGAGGGACAGAGAGAGAGAGAAAGAGAGAGAGAAAGAAAGAGAGAGAGAGAAAGAGGGACAGAGAGAGAGAGAGAGGTAGAGAGAGAGAGAGAGAAAGGGAGAGAGTCTATTCTTCTCTTCAGCCACCCTCTGTGGTCATGTAGAGTGTCAGAGTGTTTGCATTAGTTGCATTAGTTGTAGCGTCAGTCTTGTCTTCCTCCCTTCATTCCTTCCTCACGCCATCATCCGTCCTCTCCGTCAGGATTACACTATCGCCAGCAAACAGACTTCCTGGGAAATAATCATTAGAGCGCCACCAAATCCACACGGGTGCCAAGAACAAAAATCATCTTTATCTGTCTTCTGCTCCCACAATAGGGGCCACATAGGCCTACACACACACACATAAACACACAAACACACACACACACACACACATACATAGGCCTACACACACACACACACACACACACACACACACACACACACACACACACACACACACACACACACACACACACACACACACACACATCCATCAGTGGCGGCTCCTCCTCCTTCAGTTCGATCTGCCTTTTGGTGCTCTCACTCATTCTTTCGCTCTTCTCTGCCCATTCTCTTCTACGTGTGTGTGTGTTTGTGTG
>NC_137912.1:3471491-3473991 GCF_963457725.1 Sprattus sprattus | reverse complement strand
AGATACATAGAGAACCTTTTCCAAAAGTGCGTGAAAATCACACTGTGTAAATGTGTTCATGTGTTCATGTGTTCATGTTTATCCGTTTCATGTGTTCATGTGTTCATGTGTTCATGTGTTCATGTGTTCATATGTTTCATGTGTTCATGTGTTTCATGTGTTTCATGTGTTCATATGTTTCATGTGTTCATGTGTTTCATGTGTTTCATGTGTTCATATGTTTCATGTGTTCATGTGTTCATATGTTTCATGTGTTCATGTGTTTCATGTGTTTCATGTGTTCATATGTTTCATGTGTTCATGTGTTTCATGTGTTTCATGTGTTCATATGTTTCATGTGTTCATGTGTTTCATGTGTTTCATGTGTTCATATGTTTCATGTGTTCATATGTTTCATGTGTTTCATGTGTTTCATGTGTTCATATGTTTCATGTGTTCATGTGTTTCATGTGTTTCATGTGTTCATATGTTTCATGTGTTCATGTGTTCATGTGTTTCATGTGTTTCATGTGTTCATCTGTTTCATGTGTTTCATGTGTTCATGTGTTTCATGTGTTCATGTGTTTCATGCTTTCTGCCCTCCTACTTCAGGAACTGCAAGGAGTCCATCATGTTGACGGTAGTGCAGCCGTATCCGGTGAGTATGGTGCCTTCCACACACACCTAGCATCAGCGGCGTTAATAAACATCTTCCACACACACCTAGCATCAGCGGCGTTAATAAACATCTTCCACACACACACCTAGCATCAGCTGCGTTAATAAACATCTTCCACACACACCTACCATCAGCTGCGTTAAAAAACATCTTCCACACACACACCTAGCATCAGCGGCGTTAATAAACATCTTCCACACACACCTAGCATCAGCGGCGTTAATAAACATCTTCCACACACACCTACCATCAGCGGCGTTAAGAAACATCTTCCACACACACACCTACCATCAGCGGCGTTAAAAAACATCTTCCACACACACCTAGCATCAGCGGCGTTAATAAACATCTTCCACACACACCTAGCATCAGCGGCGTTAATAAACATCTTCCACACACACCTACCATCATTAGCGTTAATAAACATCTTCCACACACACCTAGCATCAGCGGCGTTAATAAACATCTTCCACACACACCTAGCATCAGCGGCGTTAATAAACATCCTCCACACACACCTAGCATCAGCGGCGTTAATAAACATCTTCCACACACACACCTAGCGTCAGCGGCGTTAATAAACATCTTCCACACACACACCTAGCATCAGCGGCGTTAATAAACATCTTCCACACACACACCTAGCATCAGCTGCGTTAATAAACATCTTCCACACACACCTACCATCATTAGCGTTAATAAACATCTTCCACACACACCTAGCATCAGCGGCGTTAATAAACATCTTCCACACACACCTAGCATCAGCTGCGTTAATAAACATCTTCCACACACACCTACCATCAGCGGCGTTAATAAACATCTTCCAAACACACCTAGCATCAGCGGCGTTAATAAACATCTGCTCCACTTTAGCACTGTCCTCTCTCTGTCATCCCAGGATTGGCCTTGGGCTCTTCTAACAGGCTTGGCCAAGCAGAGACTTTTGTCCGCGTGTGCCTATGTAAATGACTGATTTAATTAACATTCATTTGCACTGCTTATGCAGTTCCCCCCCCCCCCACCCCCATCCCCCCCCAAGCCCTCGGGGGGTTCTAATGTCAGCGAATGCCACCGGCCTCTGTGGAGGCTAACATAGAGCGATAGAGGCAGGAAAACAGAATTCACCAAGACGTTTTGTTGGCCCCAAGTTATGCGTGTCGTCGTAGCGAAAAACAAATGATGCTGACATGACTCTTAAAAGTTCACAGGCCTGTCAGTTGACCTCAAATAAATTCAGTCACAAATAAACAGGGACAGCGTGGGCAGCGGAAAGGTTATACGCTCTCTCAACTCTCTTTTTTATATAAACATTAACATGAGAAAGTGCTGGCCAGACTTGCATACAAAATCCCTATTAAAAAACTTTGCATTGGTGTCTGTTCAAGGTGCAGAAGACACCCTGCTGCATGTCTGGAATGATTAACTGTTCGTTTAAAATTCTAATCTTCTCTCCTGTCCCCCACTCAGTGTCCCAAATCAGCGTTTATCAGTGCAGCCAAAAAAGCCAAATTGAAATCCAACCCAGTCAAAGTGCGTTTCGCCGAAGAGGTCATCATAAATGGCCAAGTTCCGGTAGGTTCCCCGCAGGAATTTATTTCACTATAGTGGGAATGCCACGGGAATGGAGATGTGATTTATTATTTGTTAACTCTATTTTCATGGTCGAAAGGGTTGTAAAATGTGTGTGTGTATGTGTGTACATGCGTGTGAATGGAGGTGTGATTTATTATTTGTTAACTCTATTTTCATGGTCGATAGGTTGTAAAATGTGTGTGTGTGTGTGTTTACATGCGTGTGTGTGTGTGTGTGTGTGTGCACGTGTGTTTATATGCTGTCTAC
>NC_137912.1:3429588-3471291 GCF_963457725.1 Sprattus sprattus | reverse complement strand
AAAAGACAGAATGGTGTAAGCACAAACATATTCTTGACCTATGCTCAGGTCACTCACAGACGCAGGAAGGGACCAACAGGGGATGAAGAGGGTTCATCAGCGTCTGCAGTGGCAAAGCACTGGAGCGTAAACAAATCAATACAACTGAACCTTTCTGGCGAGGTCATGAAACCCAGTGGACTCAATGATGACGCGTTTTGCATAACATTGATATTTATTGCACACGTTACACTGTTGCAAACAAATATCAGCGGGAAGGAGAGCCAGTTTTCGTAATATTTGACAATTCCTCTACTAGTCCATCTGTTAAGACCAGTGTGCTATGAAAGAATATAAAGCGCTAGACTACTACACAAATTCGGCAGCTTGACATGCAGAACACAAGATCGATGTAATGAATGCCTCCCGCACACATCTTTGACATTGGTGTCCAACAGCAAACATTTGACAGGCATCCAGCGCTGGCTGGCGATTGGCCTTCGAGGCTGTGAAGCACTCATTCAGTATGCAGCAGACAATGCTATTCCTGCGCGTGATTTATCAGACTTGCCATCGTCGTGGCGCTAGCTTTCGATATTTAAATGAACGTGAAAGATCATAGGGCGGAACTCTTAATATTCCAACAGCGCATCTGTCGCTTCAGTCACTGCTTGCCGAGAATTGCTGATTAGCTTTTTTTAGTTAGTGTGTGTGTGTGTATGTGTGTGTGTGTGTGTGTGTGTGTGAGTGTGTGTATGTGAGTGTGTGTGTGTGTGTGTGTGTGTGTGTGTGTGTGTGTGTGTGTGTGTGTGTGTGTGTGTGAGTGTGTGTATGTGAGTGTGTGTGTGTGTGTGTGTGTGTGTGTGTGTGTGTGTGTGTGTGTGTGAATGAGTGTGTGAAGGACGGTGTTTTTTAATGAGAATTGTCTCGCTTTCATTGTCATGAAATGCAAATGATGTGGGTGCAATGGACTGCTCCTGTTTCACTCAGTGGCCAAAGAAAAGCTCCGCTCTCAACTAATATCGTTCCGGCTCCTTCCTGCCGAGGCACTTTTGTTTGTGGTTACTGTTACTCTCACTCTCACACACGCACACAAGCACACACACCCACACACACACACAGAGACACAAACTCACACACACACACACACACACACACACACTTTTGATGGTTCAGAATACATTTGGGAAGAATGTAATGAGAAGCAGCGTTGCCATATGTGCTACCCTTTTCACTGAGTGCCTGCCTCCCCTCCCCCCCCCCAACTCGTGCCCCACTCCTTCTCCACCCCCCGCCCCCCCCCCCCCCCCCCCCCCCCCCCTCTTCTCTCTCTCTCTCTCTGTGTGTTTGTCTTCGGCCAGGTTACGCAGAGGCCCGGGTCACATAAGATGAAGTGTTTTTTCAGAATCAGCTTCGTCCCAAAGGATCCGGTTGACCTTCTCAGGAGAGATGCAGTAGCTTTTGAATACCTCTACGTGCAGGTAGGCTCAGAAGGTCTATGTCAGGGTCTGTGTGTGTGTGTGTGTGTATGTCTGTCTGATATCTATGCATGTATGTGTGTGTGTGTGTATGTGTGTCTGGTATCTGTGTATGCCTGTGTGCGAGTGCGAGTGTGTGTGTGTGTGTGTGTGTGTGTGTGTGTGTGTGTGTGTGTGAGAGAGCCATTTGAGACCATGCTTCAGTGTGAAACACAAAATGTGTGTGGTATGCCCATATCTCACCTTGAAAAGATCTGGTATGTACAAAAGAGTACACAGACTATTGGTGCTAGTCAAAGTAATACACAGGCTATTGGTGCTAGTCAAAGTAGTACACAGACTATTGGTGCTAGTCAAAGTAGTACACAGGCTATTGGTGCTAGTCAAAGTAGTACACAGACTATTGGTGCTAGTCAAAGAAGTACACAGACTATTGGTGCTAGTCAAAGTAGTACACAGACTATTGGTGCTAGTCAAAGTAATACACAGGCTATTGGTGCTAGTCAAAGTAGTACACAGACTATTGGTGCTAGTCAAAGTAGTACACAGGCTATTGGTGCTAGTCAAAGTAGTACACAGACTATTGGTGCTAGTCAAAGAAGTACACAGACTATTGGTGCTAGTCAAAGTAGTACACAGACTATTGGTGCTAGTCAAAGAGTACACAGGCTATTGGTGCTAGTCAAAATAGTACACAGACTATTGGTGCTAGTCAAAGTAGTACACAGTCTATTGGTGCTGGTCAAAGTAGTACACAGGCTATTGGTGCTAGTCAAAGTAGTACACAGGCTATTGGTGCTAGTCAAAGTAGTACACAGACTATTGGTGCTATTCAAAGTAGTACACAGTCTATTGGTGCTGGTCAAAGTAGTACACAGGCTATTGGTGCTAGTCAAAGTAGTACACAGGCTATTGGTGCTAGTCAAAGTAGTACACAGACTATTGGTGCTAGTCAACGTAGTACACAGACTATTGGTGCTAGTCAAAGTAGTACACAGACTATTGGTGCTAGTCAACGTAGTACACAGACTATTGGTGCTAGTCAAAGTAGTACACAGACTATTGGTGCGAGTGAATGAAGTACACTGACTATTGGTGCTAGTCTTGCAAGGTCAGAGGCATGCACTATAACATAGGTGTGGAGATGATTTTGGTGTACAGTAAAGGGAACATCATTTTGAAGAAACCGAATGAATGTGAACAGAATGGGTGAAGTTGAAGTTACTGGGTGAAGTTACTATTAGAGGCTATAATTCTCCTGTTTTTGTGATATGAAGTGGTTCTCTGGTTTTTGGATAGATATTAGGAGCAAAGCTTGATGTGGGTGTAGGCACAGCCTTGTCGGCAGTGCCACACTTCTTCAAGCTGTGCCCAGAGATGCACTTTTCTATAGGAGGGCTGACAGTCTTGTAACAGAACGATAGTTAGGGGTCATGTTCCTTCAGCGCAAGGCATTGAGAGATCAGAGGTCAGAGGGACAGATGTTCTGCTGACGACTTGATGGTGCTCCACTTGACAGCTTGAGAGGCCTGCATACAGGTCATGGATTAACATGTTTGGTGAGTAACTCCTACTGTAAGTAACTCATCTCTCTCTCTCTCTATCTCTTTCTCTCTCTCTCCCCCTCTCTCTGTCTCTCTCTGTCTCTCTCTCTCCCTCTCTCCCTCCCCCTCTCTCTCTCTCTCTATCTCTCCCTCTCTCTCTCCCTCTCTCTCTCCCTCTCTCTCTCTTTCTCCCTCTCTCTCTCCCTCTCTCTCTCTCCCTCTCTCGTTCTCTCCCCCTCTCACTTTCTCTCTCTCTCTCTCTCCCTCTCTCTCTATCTCTCCCTCTCTCTCTCCCTCTCTCTCTCTCTCTCTCTCTCTCTCTCTGTCCCATTGCTCAGAGCTGTAACGATGTTGTTTTGGAGCGGTTTGGCTCGGAGCTGAAGTATGATGCTGCCCTGCGCCTTGGCGCCCTGCAAATGTACATCCTCACCATGATGACCCGGCAGACCCAGAAGGTCTCGCTCAAGTACATCCAGTGAGTCGTCCCTCTCTCTCTTTCTCTCTCTCTGATTCCTCCCTCCTTCTTTCTCTCTCTCTCTGACTCCCTCTCTCCTTCTTTCTCTCTCTCTCTGACTCCCTCCCTCCTTCTCTCTCTCTCTCTCTCTGACTCCCTCTCTTCTTCTCCCATCCCAATGTTTGGTGACCTCTCCCTTTCTCTGTACATCCAGTGAGTCGTCTCTAATCTAGTCTTATTCCACCATCACATCAAACACCAGTAGATGAAGTATCAGGAATTTCCAGTTGAATATAGACTCTCTCAAACCCCTTTTGCCCCCCCCCCCCCCCCCCCCGCCCCCCCCCCCGAGTTTCAAAGTTATTTTTCCTACATGAGGCCATTTTGAGGAATGGTTGGACTGCTATGTGACCCCTTCCATCTCTATCTACCTCTTAGGAAAGAGTGGGGTTTGGCATTGTTTCTTCCTCCGTCAGTGATGTCTCACATGAAGGAGAAAAATATCAAGAAAGCTCTCACACACATCCTGAAGACCAATCAGAATCTAGTGCCTCCAGGGAAGAAGGTAGGTCTCACAGAGCTCCTTCCTCTTCCATACTGGCAGGAGAGATGTTGTGAAAGTGCGCCCTCTACTGGCATCATCAAGTATTACACCCTCAAAATAATAGTTTCTCAGAAGACTTTGTATTTATGATATTCATGAAACTCCAAAAATGTATTCAGTTCCCTGGAAGGTGTCATATCTCAACAGAGTAATCTCTTGCCGTGAGTTACTCATCTCAATGGCTTCCCTGTTCTGCTGAAAGAGTTTGTAAAAATAGCGTTACTGTGGCCTGTGGGAATTAATACGTTAACTTTGTCTTTTTCTTGTGAAACTAATCCACTCCTGACTGTTTCGTTTATTGTTTCAGATGACGGTGTTGCAGGCAAAGGTGCACTATCTGAAGTATCTCAGTGAAATGAGATTGTATGGTGGGAGAGTATTCAAGTCTATTCTCCTGGTAAGCACAGCTGTTTTTGCTCTGTAAAAGTGTCTCACCATGTCTATTACTTCCTTAACATTTCTCCTCTCAATCTCTTTCTTACACTCCTTCACTTTACAGCAAGGTGAGAAACAGACAGACGTGACCCTGCTGGTGGGACCGAGGTATGGCATCAGTCATGTCATCAACGTCAAGACCAATCTAGTGGCTCTTTTAGCGGACTTCAGTCACGTGAACCGCATCGAGATCCTCACGGAGGATGAGACCAATGTCCGGGTGGAGCTGCACGTGCTGGACGTCAAGGTAATGTAGGAAGACGTGTTAAAACAATGACAATCATAAGAAATCATTCAGTGCAGGTTGGAAGCATCTAAGAGGTATTGTTTGACTCAGAATTATGATATATAATATATATATAATATAACTGTCTCAAGTAAGAGATTACATTTGTCATTTTGGATGCATTCCATAACTATTTTGATTTCTCCATCTGATAGCCGATCACATTGGTGATGGAGTCTAGTGATGCCATGAACCTGGCCTGCATGACGGCAGGCTACTATAGGCTGCTGGTGGACTCCAGACGCTCGATCTTCAATATGGCCAACAGCAACAGCATGGGTGACATGGACAGTAAGTACACCGGACGGATCAATTCAATTCAATTTTATTTATATAGCGCCATAACAATACAATTGCTTCTAGGCGCTTTACAGAGCCCAGAGCCTGAACCCCCAATGCAAGCACAATGGCAACAGGGGCAAGAAAAAACTCCTTGTTAGGCAGGAAGAAACCTTAAGCAGAACCACGGCACATAAGGGGAGGATCAAGTTGCATCCTTGTCAAAGCTCATGTCATGCTGTCCTCCATCTAAAGTTAACACAAGGCAGCACTCAGAGGTACACTGTAAGTGAGGGGTGCCACAGTTAGAAGTTAGGGTGGCATGGTCAATTGTGAATGACCGGTTTCACGGTTATCTAAATTATTTTCCGTTTTAATAATTCAGGGTCCGCACATGTCTTCACCATCCTTACTTTGTAGCCTACAGTACGGTCACACGTGCTGGCCTTAACCACATAACGGTTAATCTCAACATCCCTAACCGTAAAAGACCAAAAAACAGACTCTGCGCCACGAGGTGGTTTACAAAAAATGTTGTACACCTATTATGTAAGTAGTGCAGGAACTTAGCCTGAGGGGAAAGCAGACCTTTGAGTGCTCTTGTTCTAGAGTGGCCGTACAGCACTGAGTGTTCTTGTTCTAGAGTGGCCGTACAGCACTGAGTGTTCTTGTTCTAGAGTGGCCGTACAGCACTGAGTGTTCTTGTTCTAGAGTGGCCGTACAGCACTGAGTGTTCTTGTTCTAGAGTGGCCGTACAGCACTGAGTGTTCTTGTTCTAGAGTGGCCGTACAGCACTGAGTGTTCTTGTTCTAGAGTGGCCGTACAGCACTGAGTGTTCTTGTTCTAGAGTGGACGTACAGCACTGAGTGTTCTTGTTCTAGAGTGGCCGTACAGCACTGAGTGTTCTTGTTCTAGAGTGGACGTACAGCACTGAGTGTTCTTGTTCTAGAGTGGCCGTACAGCACTGAGTGTTCTTGTTCTAGAGTGGCCGTACAGCACTGAGTGTTCTTGTTCTAGAGTGGCCGTACAGCACTGAGTGTTCCTGTTCTAGAGTGGCCGTACAGCACTGAGTGTTCTTGTTCTAGAGTGGCCGTACAGCACTGAGTGTTCTTGTTCTAGAGTGGCCGTACAGCACTGAGTGTTCTTGTTCTAGAGTGGCAGTACAGCACTGAGTGTTCATGTTCTAGAGTGGCCGTACAGCGCTGAGTGTTCTTGTTCTAGAGTGGCCGTACAGCACTGAGTGTTCTTGTTCTAGAGTGGCCGTACAGCACTGAGTGTTCTTGTTCTAGAGTGGACGTACAGCACTGAGTGTTCTTGTTCTAGAGTGGCCGTACAGCACTGAGTGTTCTTGTTCTAGAGTGGCCGTACAGCACTGAGTGTTCTTGTTCTAGAGTGGCCGTACAGCACTGAGTGTTCCTGTTCTAGAGTGGCCGTACAGCACTGAGTGTTCTTGTTCTAGAGTGGCCGTACAGCACTGAGTGTTCTTGTTCTAGAGTGGCCGTACAGCACTGAGTGTTCTTGTTCTAGAGTGGCAGTACAGCACTGAGTGTTCATGTTCTAGAGTGGCCGTACAGCGCTGAGTGTTCTTGTTCTAGAGTGGCCGTACAGCACTGAGTGTTCTTGTTCTAGAGTGGCCGTACAGCACTGAGTGTTCTTGTTCTAGAGTGGCCGTACAGCACTGAGTGTTCTTGTTCTAGAGTGGCCGTACAGCACTGAGTGTTCTTGTTCTAGAGTGGACGTACAGCACTGAGTGTTCTTGTTCTAGAGTGGCCGTACAGCACTGAGTGTTCCTGTTCTAGAGTGGCCGTACAGCACTGAGTGTTCTTGTTCTAGAGTGGCCGTACAGCACTGAGTGTTCTTGTTCAAGAGTGGCCGTACAGCAATGAGTGTTCCTGTTCTAGAGTGGCCGTACAGCACTGAGTGTTCTTGTTCTAGAGTGGCCGTACAGCACTGAGTGTTCTTGTTCTAGAGTGGCTGTACATAACTGAGTGTTCTTGTTCTAGAGTGGCCGTACAGCACTGAGTGTTCTTGTTCTGTTCCAGACCTTTGAGTGTTCTTGTTCTAGAGTGACCGTACAGCACTGAGTGTTCTTGTTCTGTTCCAGACCTTTGAGTGTTCTTGTTCTAGAGTGGCCGTACAGCACTGAGTGTTCTTGTTCTAGAGTGGCCGTACAGCACTGAGTGTTCCTGTTCTAGAGTGGCCGTACAGCACTGAGTGTTCTTGTTCTAGAGTGGCCGTACAGCACTGAGTGTTCTTGTTCTAGAGTGGCTGTACATAACTGAGTGTTCTTGTTCTAGAGTGGCCGTACAGCACTGAGTGTTCTTGTTCTAGAGTGGCCGTACAGCACTGAGTGTTCTTGTTCTAGAGTGGCCGTACAGCACTGAGTGTTCTTGTTCTGTTCCAGACCTTTGAGTGTTCTTGTTCTAGAGTGACCGTACAGCACTGAGTGTTCTTGTTCTGTTCCAGACCTTTGAGTGTTCTTGTTCTAGAGTGGCCGTACAGCACTGAGTGTTCTTGTTCTAGAGTGGCCGTACAGCACTGAGTGTTCCTGTTCTAGAGTGGCCGTACAGCACTGAGTGTTCTTGTTCTAGAGTGGCCGTACAGCACTGAGTGTTCTTGTTCTAGAGTGGCCGTACAGCGCTGAGTGTTCTTGTTCTAGAGTGGCCGTACAGCACTGAGTGTTCTTGTTCTAGAGTGGCCGTACAGCACTGAGTGTTCTTGTTCTAGAGTGGCCGTACAGCACTGAGTGTTCTTGTTCTAGAGTGGCCGTACAGCACTGAGTGTTCTTGTTCTAGAGTGGCCGTACAGCACTGAGTGTTCTTGTTCTAGAGTGGCCGTACAGCACTGAGTGTTCTTGTTCTGTTCCAGGTCAGGATCGGGGGCTGGAGTGGCCGTACAGCACTTCCTTCGGAGACCTTGAGGACCCCAGTGCTCATGGTGGCCCTAGCCAATCCTGCCCCAGAGATTCTGACTCCGACTACCCAGAGACTCACGCAGTGGAGAACAACCACGGCTCCCCCTTTCGCATGGAAGTCTTCCGGCCGCCTCCGCCTCCGCCTGGTGAGGAGAGGCCCTGCGGGGGGAGGAGAAGCCCCTTACCCCCACCACTCCCCCCACCCAGACAGAGGCCCCAAGACTCACCCCGAAACACAAAAGTTTCCTTTATTTTCGGTGACCCCCCTTTGGACGCTTTGATCCCTCCGAACCTGGGCTACCAGCGACTCATGGACGAGAGCCCCGAGTCGGCCGACGAGGGCCGGTCGTCGGCGTTCCTTCCGAGCGGCGCCGGCGGCCTCCGTGTGCCGGACGGCATGGCGTTCTGCAAGAACGTTGTGTACAGTAACATCGGAGAGGGACGGATCTTCACCGGGGCGGGGGGAGCCGTGGAGGAGCCGCTCCTGCGAGACCTCTGCTACGCCGAGACCACGGACGAGGTGGAGGACGAAGACGAGGGCAGCGGCGAGGAGGACTCCACCATCACCGAGGGCGAGGGCGAGGAAGAGGGAGCCGAAGGCGAGTCGGCGGCGGGGGGGGCTCTGTCGCCGCCGCCGTCCGCCGGAAACTCCACCTTCCTGTCACTCTCGGGCTCCAGCGACGACATCATCGATCTGACGTCACTGCCGCCCCCCGAAGGGGAGGACAACGAGGTCAGTGACGCCCTGCTGCGGACTCTCAACATGGCCATCGCCGCACCTCCTCCTGGCTTCAGGGACAGCTCCGACGAGGAGGGTGCAGAAGGCAAGGCCCAGCCGCAGGGCTCCTACGACAACGACGCCATGCCGGTGTCTCTGATCGACGCGGTACTGACACACGGGGAGAGCAGCGGCACGGACAGGAGGCTGGACCACGCGGTGGTGACCACGCTACAGGCACTGGAGGCGCTAGCCGTGGCGGAGGAGCCGGCGGCACGGCCACAGAGACCCAACAGCAGCGGCGCAGCAGGTCCACACACTCACCCAGTACAGTCTTACACGCATGCGCACGCACACACACCGTACACACGCACACACACGCACGGGCACACACACACACATCCTGTCTCTGTGCACAATGGAGGTATGTATGTTTTTTTTTTATCCTCCTGGGAACCAAGAAAAAATTTACAGAATAGCAGAATATTACAGCCATAGGAATGCTACTTTTACAGTAGGGGGGTCAGAATTTCATTTAAAATCATAATTTTCACTGGAAGCATAATTATAGAGCAAGTTAAGGGGTTTAATGCCGCTAATAATGCCAGATCTGCGTCTATTTTTGGGCATTTGTGTCAGATACAGCCACTTAATGACACACTAAAAACACCTTATGACTGATCTGGAGTAACAATAAAAACACCTTGAGACTAATCTGGAGTAACTAAACGCAATTAATATGTGTTCTCCTACTTTAAAACAAGATTTTGTGGGTATCCATGCAGTAAGGCCCCATTTTATTTTTTATTTTTGAAAAGATGCTAAATTTGATGCCTTGAGCCACCTACAGGCCAGTATATGCCAGGTTGAGCCCCTTATGGCCCTGTGACCGCACTGAACAGATGTACAGTACCAGTCAAAAGTTTGGACACAGTTTTTCTTTACTTTTGTTATTTTCACTTTTTTTGTTTTGTACATCATTCCATATGTGTTCTTTCGTAGTATCAATGTCTTCAGTATTAATCTACAATGTAGAAAATAATACAAATAAAGAAAAAACTTGAATGAAAGGTGTGTCCAAACTTTTGCCTGGTACTGTATACATTTGTTTTACAGCAGAAAGACTATAATACTTGCAATGGATTTTTAATGTATCAACAAAAATCCCTAAGAAATGAGCCAAACTTACTAAAACTGTGTAGAGCAAGTCTGTCCCCACAAAATTATAGATAAACAACATTTCTAAGGAGCCTTATTGAACCCCTAAACCTGCATTATGATCTAGGTGAAAATGTGTACATTTATGTAGCGCCATAAAAGCCATAAAATGGGATTAATATTTGGGATGTGTTAGGAATGATTATGGAATTATGCATGGTATGTTTTAAGGAAATTGCCGATAATCATTGAAAAACAAAGCAAAATAATAACCAGCCTTTTTGTCCACTCTGAAATGCAGGAAGTGCCATATCTCGGACATTCAGCCCAGCTTCATCCTCTGATTCAGGAAATGAGACGAACTCCTCAGAGATGACGGAGACTTCGGAGCAGGCTGCAGCCCACAAGCTCTCAGAGACTCACATGCGCCTCCTAGTGGCTACGACCGAGGGCTACCAGCCTCTGCTGGAGGAGAAGACCGAGTTCCCCGTCTCGCCTTGCTCGCGAGCACCCATCCCAAAGCCCCCACGCAGTCCCCGCCACCGCCAGGCTGAGCCGCAGTCTGCCGCAGTGCCTTCCCAGCAGCCTCTACCTTCAGACGGGATCGAGATGGAGCCGGAGGCCCTGGAGGACAAATCCCTGACTGACTACATGGCGAGAGGGCATTCTAGCACTCTAGCGCTCAATTCCTGCAGTGGCAAACGCCCGAGCTCCGGTGCTGGTGGAGGTAAGCACCACAAGAAAGGAGGGTACGACCCCAACTCAGGGAAGTTCAACACCTTCACGGCCAGAGACAGCCGGCGGAGGGGTCACTTCGATGTCGAGCGCACCTCGTTTTGCGAGATGATCCAGAAGCGGCAACCTTTGCCCGAGGAGGGGCTGATGACTAGCCAGAGACACAGTATGTTAAGCATCCCCCACCACCTGGACCGAACACCTTCACTCGAGGCCAGAGAAGATGTCAGCGGCGCCGATAGCGTCAACGTCACCGACCATCAACCGAGTACTCCTTTACCTTCCCCGTCCAAAAAGCCTCACGAGCCCTGCCCGGTGGACTACGGTGGCGACGAGCAGCAGCAGCACGTGCAGCCGGTGGCGCGGCCCGGTGTGGCGCGGCTGTGTGAGTACCACCTGGCCAAACGGATCTCGACGCTGCAGAACGAGCACTCCCTGCAGAGCTCCCAGTGCTCGTCCCTGGACGCGGGCGGCGGCAGCAGCGCCGGGAGCAGTGCCTGCGCCACCCCGACCGACTCCCCGCTGGCCGCCGCCGCCGCGCCCGACGTCGTCGGAGGCCGGCATCTGCTCTCGGAGTCGTCGTCGTCTCTGGTCCACTGCCTCCAGGGACAGCTCCCGTCCAACATGCACCCGCACGCCGACCCGGCCCTGCTGCGCAAGATGCTGCCCAACATTCACCCTGCCCCCGCCGCCGCCGGCTCCGACCCGTCCCTCAATGCGCCGCCTCGTGAGGGCACTGCGCCGCGGAGCTGCTCCAAGATCAAAGAGACCACAGGTACAGCTCGCAGGAGTAACCTTTTCAGTGATCTGCATGCAAAGCCGGGCTGTGTAAAGAACCTAAACACAAAGGAGGGCAGCGAGGCCTATAGGCAGCTGATAAACTACCTGACAGTAAGCCAGATGCACCAGGGGGGCAAACTGCAGAGTGCAGGCCTGGGGGGAGGCAGGAAGGACCGAAGGCAGTTAGTGAATAGCCCACAGCTGCTTGATCTTGTTAGGGGTAAGGGGAACACCATTGCCCGATGTCCCTGCATGCCAACCCAACCCTCACCCTTTCTGAGCCCACACCTAGCGCAGCCCAGTTTGGCCCCCTCACAACAGGGCTCCAGTGGGCCTCGATTGTACCACTCCGCCACCCTGCCTGCTAAGCTGAAGAAGAGTCCTGACTTGCATGCTCAGAGACCCACTGCCAGCCTCGAAGTGAGCCATCGTGGTGGGCACTACGAGCGGAGGAGCTCGTTTTCCGGCCTGGAGGGCGATCTAGAGCGAGGCGTCAACCCCCCGGAGCGGCTCCTGTCTCTGGCTCAGAGGGACGGTGTCCGCGAGGGGGGGCCTTGCAGGTCGTCATCGTCCAGGTCCCGTGGCAACGGCGGCGGAGCTGACGACTGGTTCAGGTCTGACTGGAGGACGAAGCATGCGGTCCACCAGGCACATAATGATTCTCTCTGTTTCTCTGCCACCCCCAGTGTAGCTCGCTCAGAGCAGCTAGCGACAGGAGTGGGAGACCATCCAGTGCTTTACCATCGGCAGGTCAAAGCCTGCACCTCCCCCGCGCCGCCCCCTCCACCTTCACCAACCCCTCCTCCTCCTCCTCCTCCTCCTCCACCACCACCACCGCCCCAACAAAACAGCAGGACCCTGACCGTCAACTCCAGCGTGCCAAAACAGGAATCGCCGAATCCGCTCCGGCAAAACCACGTCCAGGCGCAGGTGCCACTGCTGTACCAGTGCAACTCGTCGTCCATGAACAGCTTACGGCGGAGCCGCGAGCTCAGGAGGAGCACCAGCAACATCACCGCAGGCTCGGGGAGTGTTGAGACGCTCTTCGAGAGATCCAGAGGCTCCTCGGCAGCAGCCAGGTGCAGCTCCCAGGCGCCTCCTGTTCAGCAGCCGGTCGAAAACAAACTGCAGCAGCGTCGCCCCACCAAGAAGAGGCTGTCCAAGAGCTACTCCCAGGGGTCCATGGCCTCGCAGGCCACCTGCTGGTCCAGCGGTGGTGGTGGGGGGGACAGGAGGGCCTCTGTGATGCTTCCACTGCAGAAGGACTCGAAACACACGAAGGGATCGCAGAAACTGGACGCCAGTCCCTGGCGGTGCCACGGCCCCTTCAGCTACTGCTTCTTCAAGAGAAAGAGCCAGACCGAGGAGGACGACACGGACGGAGACTCCTCTGGAAGATTCCGGGGCGACCTGGAAGAAGCAGGGCCCTCCCAGTACAACAACCCCAACCCTGTTCTAGACACCACAGGAGAACAGCTGTACGGGGAGGTCCTGAACAACATGAGCTTCGGCGACCGTCTGGCTCGCATCAGTGCGCTGAAAGACCGCATATACTCCTACCCAGCAGGCTTTGCGGACGTGCTGCGCGACGCGAGCGAGCTCATCGCACTGGTGCGGTCCAGTGTCGGGCGCGGCGATCGGGGCGTTCCCCCACTTCAGGGCCAGGAGCTCGCCCAGTACAAACAGCTGCTGTCCATCGAGTCGAAGGAGCTGGGCCGAGCCTGTCGCCGCATGGCTCAGGCTCACGGGAGCCCGGAGGAGATGCTCCTGGCCGTCACCTGCAGCTTCCAGGTGCTGTGCTGCCTGTCGGAGGCCTGCATGTGCTTGGTGCGAGGGCTGGGCGCCTCTGCCTCACATCAGCAGCGAGAGGTGGTGGCTAAGGTCGATGAGGTGGTGATGAACTACATCTGCCTGCTACGTGCCGCGGAGGCTGCCTCTGGCTGTTCCCCGGGCGACCACAGTGTCAGGGCACTGGCAAGACACTCCAGCACCATGTCGGCCATCGCCAACGCCCTCACCCGCTCACTGAAAACACTGCTTAGCAAATAGTTGTCTGAAAACCTCCTTTAAGCGCGTATATATATTCCTGACAGGACTGTGTTTTAAGAATTCACCTTATATCTTCAGAAGAAGGGGGACGGTACACCTTTAAACCTGTACTGCATGTCTCCAGCCCAATCTTTTAAGGTAAACTTCACCACAGCTCTTCAGCCTGAAGTATACACCTTTAACTTGACGAGACTACATGTGTCTTCATTTTAAGTGGACTGCATGCCTTTAGGCTAGGCTGTTTTTAGGCTGACTGGAGTTCACATTTTAAGCCAGACTGAGCTATGTCTGCACTGACTGGTATACATGTCTTTAGTCTGGATTATCTGTAACTGCGAAGCCATACATGGACCCAAGGGGTAACAACCCCCATGAAAATACATAAATGTAAACTGCTGTAATCATTCTTATTCTGTGCATATTTATTTTATATGTAAAAAAAAATGTATATAGACGTATATAAGAATCTACTAAATGCTAAATGCTAACTTTAAGACGACTTAAAGGGAAGATTATACTGCAAATCTATTCTTAATATATTTAGCAAAATGCTGTTACATATTTGCAACTTAAGAGGAAAATATAGGTCAAATGGCTTTACTGAGGAGCTGAAGTTCCACAGGTGAATATTTATTAGTGCTTCTTAATGCAATTTTAAAATAATCTAGTCTTTTTAACAGGCATACAGATACACTGAAATGAAATTAGCTGATTTATTTAATGCTACAGATTATTTATTAAAATTCCATGATATAACATGTCATTGTCTATTGATTGTTTAATTATTTAATACTTTTCTAACTATTGTGTTTTATCTTTACTTTTGAAATATTGGTTATGTGTCCCCATCACTTTATGAAAAACATTGCTGTGTTTATGCAAACATTTCACAGATCACAGATCATATTGCCCACATTATAATTTGAATGTCTCGCACTTTACCACAGCAATCTGCTCAGCACTCGGATCCAATAAAAATATTTAAAGACTTAAACACTGAAATACCCTTTTTTTTGTCCTGTGTCTACAATCATACACACATTCTCTGTAATGTATCTATTTAGTTCTACTGCATTTCAGAACACTATAAAACAACTACACATAAAATATCTTAGATTAGGAATATTATTCCCCTAAAGAGTTTATCTAGTTTAATGATGAAATGTGCTCATGACTCTGAGAACACTGTGAGAGGAGTGATCTGTTTGTTCTGTTATCGTTCTGTTGTGTCTAAAACATGCCTAGGTGCACATGGGAAAGTTGATAAGGCGGTAGAGGTATCTCTCGGGTGTTTACAGACACTGATTTCCAAGGACAGCAACTGCTCTCACAGTGTGTGTGTGTGTGTGTGTGTGTGTGTGTGTGTGTGTGTGTGTGTGTGTGTGTGTGTGTGTGTGTGTGTGTGTGTGTGTGTGTGTGTGTAAGACAGGAAGACCGGACATGGCCGCACTCACAAAGCCTCTTCTGAGACTAGCGGGTCTCAGCTGACTCCACACGTGCTGCAAAATCAAGTTAAGGACGGCACTTCTGAAGTTTGGTAGCTTGGACGCTGCTGCTGCCCTGAACAGTGGTGATTTTGTTGAGACCAATGCATTTAGTGGTATCTTAAATAGCCTCTCCAGTGCTCAACTAGGAGAGGACAAAGGCAGCTTCACAAACTTTGTAGAGATTTTTTGGAGAAAAGAAATTAAGCTATGTCCTGACCATTATGCTGTAACAGTTAGTGATTACAAAAATAAAAGAGAAAAAATACCTTACTTGACTTAAAAGACAGATTCTACTCTTTAATTACTCATTCAAACGTTTTGGTAAATTTCATTTTACCATATTGTACAAGCAATTATGGTTGTGCATATTCAGATACACTACAGTGGCCATACACACAGGAAATGCAACATGCTTGGCGCATTTAGACAATTTGACAGCTATAATCTACTTTTGGACAGTATGCTGTGGCTTTTTTCAGGCAATAAAATGAATAGCAAAAACCTGTGCTTGCTTGCTGTTTTAGTTTTGTTCTGCTTCTTCTGGTGTTTTAATCTGTACATATCTGGGATCAAAAATAAAGTTAGTACAGAAGTCTATATAGCACACTTATATAAATTGAATAGAAGGGGCAATATTCAATCTGCAGCATATCACTACCATGTCAAATAAACGTACGTATATTTTCTAGACATCGACCGTGGTTATTTACCTTCACTCACAGTAATCTATGGGAATAGCCTTGCGGCTGAGCACACTCAATGCAGCACAACACAATTGTGCCATAATCTGTTTGGCCAATGAGATACAAGCACTTCCGTCCAATTCTGCTTTGCGTGCACCAGGATTTGTCTCACTTCCTTTTTAACTTGTAGTCTTATGTCAGTCACAGCTAGGATGCTTTAGCTCTAGCATTAGCCAACTAGTTAAACAACCTCCAGTCACCGGAGAAGCATTTTGCTGTCCGCAAGCCCCATCAGCACCTTTTCCCGTCAGCACATAAGCTATTCTGTGCACTTTGGAAAATGCCGAATATTGTGCTTTTCAGCGGGAGCTCTCATCACGACCTGTCACAGCGAGTGGCAGACCGCCTTGGCTTTCAACTGGGCAAAGTAACCACGAAGAAATTCAGCAATCAGGAAACATGGTAAGCTTTTGCTTAGCACTACACTGTGAACAACAACTACCTTACTAATTGTGTTTAATAATTGTATTCAAGCTGTGGTCAACTGCGTGCATCGAGCATTTGCGTACTAAGCTTGCCAAACTCGTCACGTTAACTACGTTACTCACGGCTAACCTAACGTTATAATACAGCGTGCGTAGAGCTCTTGTCTCAACAACACACGTGCACCCCATGAAGGTTGTGTGTTTTGGTCATTTTAACTGATATTTGTGGAAAAACTAACCTATGATGTAGCAGTTCGATGTAAATGTCGCAGTTCGGGGTTCACATGCGAAGTTTACGGGAATAATTAAGGAGCTAGCAAGGATCGCTAGCTTGCATTATCATTCTGGCTGGAGAGGTCCAAATTGTGGTTCTCCACCAGGAGGGATATTCTGAGCGAGAGATTAGCGAGAAGTTAAAATGTAGATGAGGCGATTGTGAAATGTTTTTATTCAGTGACTTATTAAAGCAAAAAGCATATATGTTGGCAATACCTTGGCATTCATATTTTCTTCTACTTGACGTTACTGCCTAGCCAATCAAGCTGACAGTGTTTGCTTGATAACGTTGTTGTGAAGTAACCTGATTATGCTTTAGCTGCTTCTGCCAAAAACTTAGTTGACGAAGTACACACCACTATACTTACCTTCAACTAAACAGCTGGGTTTCAATCACCCACACTGACATCAGTTGCTACCTGATGAATCGTAGTCTTAGAACTATCCTCTCATTTGTGAAATAGTTTCTCACTCGTTGCACCTCGGAAATAAAATCACATTGTGATCCATACTTCACTCGTTTATTCGACCAATGTACAGGTTGACTGCACCAGAAGTTTTAGGTGAATACTTGTCAACCGTGATTTGAATCCTCGTTTCCTTTCCTTCGATTTATTTAGATTTTTTTTTTGCAGAGCAGAGAAAAAGTTCAGGTTAGTATTGCCGTTATTAATAGACGGGCTGATATCAATAATACCTTGCCCACAGAACATCACATGATTGCACACTGCTCATTATTGGATCAGCATGCGGTGCTGCAGTTCCTGTATGAACCACTGGGTGTGCTTATTTACGGGAGAACGTAGATGACCTACATTTGAAATGTTTTCTTTTTTACCTCAGTAAATGTTACGCAATGGTTGCCAACGTCAACCTCTTAGAAAGCGATTTGTCTCAAGGTCGTTGGAGATTGTTCCCATGAAACCACCTAGAAGCTCATGTGTTTTCAAAGGGAAATCATGCTTTTGCTGCTTAACTAAATCAGTACCTTAAGAACCCACTTGTAGATGTATTAGGTTTTTTGGGGGGTGAATGTCATATAAAGTTAAATCATAATCGCTAATTTTTAAGTTGCCTGAAGGCACTGTTATTATGTGAAACATATCAACTTGTCCTATGAGTGTGTCCAATGTGTGTGTAGCAATGCACTTGCATGCAGGCAGGTGTGTGTTGGTAAATTACCTTGACCTGGCATTTGTTCTCAAAGGGTTGTGTGAATGTTCAATGCTCTAGTCTCTATGGTCCTATCTCTCAAAGGGTTGTGTGAATGTTCAATGCTCTAGTCTCTATGGTCCTATCTCTCAAAGGGTTGTGTGAATGTTCTATGCTCTAGTCTAGTGTAGCAGACTGAGGCTACTGAATACATCTTAACTGCAGAAATGTCAGTCATTGAGTTTGCAAAGCCACGTTCCCTTCCCCTTGCTGTCAGGCAAAAACACAAACACATGTCCACACACGCAGTTGAAGTGCACTGCTATGGTGTAGAAATATGTCTGCACTAACGGCCTTTTGACGACATGCACTGAGAGCTGAGAGCCCTTGCTGATTTTAAATCAAATTGTGTGGAGCTAGAGGATGGTCCTCCAGGTCTTGTTTATTTATTTATTTATGCGTTTATTTGAAAGGGGACAGTGTACATTGATAAACATTTTCCAGAAAATTTAAATGCACCGGAATTAGCTTGGTTAGCTAGTTTTCATCCGTTGTAACCCTTGGCATGGCATGACCGAAAGATATGGAAATAAAAGAAAGAAATAATAATACAAATTTATATAATTCAAAGAAATAATAAAAAAAAAAAAAAGATAAGCAACAGATTGACAAAACAGAGCAGTTTAAGAAAACAAATTGTAAAAACCAGACAGAGATTATGCGTCTCGTGCGTCTCGTGAGTGCCTCTCACATGGGTTGTGCGGCGTGCACAGATTTCTCCTAATTCATTTGCTCCAAGGGCCCCTCTGAACTGTCTAGAGACTCGTCCAGCGCTGCTCCTCTTATCACATGAGCTTCATGGCCACCAGATGACGAGGGGAATATCTTCTGAGGGGAATGTTTCACGTTAGTGTTACTTTTTCCCTTGAGATCAGACATTCTTTAGATGTGTTTCCCCCCCCCCCCCCTTCTTTTTCCTGCGTGTACAAAAGTTTAAGACCACTCATGGGAAAATGTACTTTTTTTGCATCAGAGATTTAATTGTCACTTTTCAAATACATAATGCAGCAAACACAACATAACGTTGCATTAAGCTGTGTTTTGCCTTTTCTAAAGACCCACAGAAATGGGTTAAAAGGTGTAATTCACAGAACTGGGTCCCAAATAGGTTTTTTTTTCACCAGGAGGAATATTCTGAGCGAGAGATTAGTGAGAAGTTAAGATGTAGATGAGGCGGTTGTGAAAATCAGGGACTTATTAAGGCAAAAAGCTTTTTTCTACCCATTATCGTGTGTGCTTAGAAAAGGCAAAACACAGCAGCATAATAATGTTGCATAATGACATGGGTACTGTGTGATGGTCGATTGATAAGTTACTACAATAGGCCGATGTAAGAATGAGGGATCTTATACAATCAGTTTAATTTCTAAAGCAATCACTGTGTCCAAAGTACATCTTCTCAACAGTGGTCTTAATCTTTTGTCCATCGCTGTCCTTGAGCCATGGAGATTATCACCCCGACTCACAATGCTAGCTTTTTAGCAGAGTTAATATACATACAACTCTATATTTTTTCCAGAACAGTCCATCTTTAGCTCAAAGCATGTACAAAACAAAACAACAAAGGTTTACATTTACCTGTAAGCTTAAGGATCTTCTATAGTTTCTGTCAACTAGACTGTGATGGAATGCTAAATGAGGCAATTGAGGCCACATGTAAATACTTTTTGTGTGTGTGTGTGTGTGTGTGTGTGTGTGTGTGTGTGTGTGTGTGTGTGTGTACGTGTGTACACCCATATTCCTACTTAACTATGGCAGTAAACGAGTACACATTTCTGAATGACTACTTTAATTTTTTCTTGCTAGGCAGATGTAAGCTAAATATAATACATAAAGACCAGGGGGTTGATATGGGCATGGCCAGCAGCCCCTCAACAATATTCATAGTTCAAATCAAATCTAACCTGTAATTTAATATAGCGTCACACGGAGAACGCGAAGAGGACTGTGTCTGAAGCAGGATAGGGCATTATGAGCATTAGATAGATAGATCGATCGATAGATAGATAGATAGATAGATAGATAGATAGATAAACTTGTATTAATCCCGTGAAGGAAATTCAATTGTCAAAGCAGCTAGGTAGTAGGAATAGGATTCAAGTATATACATAAACATTAAAAAAATAATTAATACAAATTTGAAAAAGAAATAAAATAAATAGATAAAATAAATAGACAACATAGTGCAGCATACATTACATAAAACTAAATGTTTGGTTGTGTTGGTTGTTCACAGTTTACATTAATGATGTTGTCTTTGGCAGCGTGGAGATCGGGGAGAGTGTTCGTGGGGAGGATGTCTACATCGTGCAGAGTGGCTGCGGAGAGATCAATGATAACCTCATGGAACTCCTCATAATGATCAACGCATGCAAGATTGCCTCCTCATCACGCGTCACTGCAGTCATCCCCTGCTTTCCCTACGCTCGACAGGACAAGAAAGACAAGGTACAGCATTTATAAACCAAACTAAGAAACGCCTTCAAATCACACCACACTTGCCATTGTTATATACCCTTTAAAGTGTGTGTGTGTGACTCCATCCATGCTGACAAGAAAGACAAGGTACAGCATTAATACACCAAACAAGGAAACGCCTTCAAATCACACCACACTTGCCATTCTTTTAAACCCTTAGTGTGTGTGTGTGACCTCATCCACGCTGACCTGATGTAGAATACCTTGCTGCTCTGGCATATAATGATGATATTGATGACCTAAATTTCCCTCGGGATCAATAAAGTATCAATCTATCTATCTATAAGCCATGAAGAGGTGTGAACGCCAAGGGGGACCCGGGTTCCAAAACGACCCGCGGTCATTTCCTGATTCCACTACCCATCTCTCTCACCAGTCTCCCTTCACTATCCGATTAAAGGCCAAAAGCCCAAAAACAAATCTTAAAAAAAAAAAAAACATACCTTGCTGCTCTGCCATAAAAGCGTACTCTAATTATGTACACCAGCACACTCAGTTTAATGTATTATGTTCACCGAAATACATTTTTTGCAAGTGATTTTAGCTGTTAAGGTTTGCTGTGACTCTCCATTAAACAGGATTGGCTTTTTCTACCTTGAACCTAGAGGTTGAGTTGCACATCAAATCTAGTTGGAGTACGGAAGTGTGTAGAATGTATTACATCTGAGATAGACATAGTCTCCTCTAAGCACAAAGCACACTGTGTTTTTCCAAGGAGGTAAAAATCAATCTTTGGGACAGATTGTGATCTCTGTGGGAAGATTAAACAGTCTCTCCCTTCTCATTGATCCATATTGTATCTTTCTGTCTGGTCTGTGAGTATGTAACGTGTCAGGACATGCAGGATGCCATGCTGGTAGTTTCGGTTCTTTTTTGGTAAATCAGGTTTCAAAAGGTCACTGCTGCATGCCAGTCTCAACAGCAGAAGCTGAAAAGTGAACAGTGGACTCCATCACAAGCACAGTTAGGAGTGCACATGTCACAATAAAAAGACGTGTGTGTGTGTGTGTGTGTGTGTGTGTGTGTGTGTGTGTTACACTGTGTTCATCATCTGAAACTGTGTGGAGCACAATAATAGAGGTCAGAATCGCAGCTGTGCTGACATCATTCAACTGTAGTTAACATTCATGCCTGTTTTTTTAAATTATGTAAATAGTGGCTTACATAAACCCTGAGAATGTTTTTCAAAAGTAAGCAGGAGGTTTGTGAGGTCACCACAAGTGATATGAGGACAACTCCTGTGGTAAAACCTGGCTAACTGAGGTGTTTCGTCATCAGATCACAGGGCAAGGTTTAAATAAGGACTCAGAGTACCACGATAGGCTAAGTGTGTGTGTGTGTTCCACAGTGATACATTGATACGAGTCAGCATGCTCTCAAATGACATTTTAACAGTGTGTATATGTTGCCTATATGAAAATAAAAACAAACGTGTATGTGAAAACCACTTTCAACAGGAACTGATCCTAAATTGTTTATATTGCACATTTGTTAATAGAACTATGTCAGTCATAATGTTGTAACATTAAAGCAAAAATGATATATAATGCATTACTTCTCCACTCAGTGTCATGCAATCTGATCCTCTATGGCTACATCTAGGTTTGCCAGGGCTCATCCAGTGTGTGTGTGTGTGTGTGTGTGTGTGTGTGTGTTGATTCTCAGAGTCGGGCTCCTATCTCCGCTAAGCTGGTGGCCAATATGCTGTCGGTGGCCGGAGCTGACCACATCATCACCATGGATCTGCACGCCTCACAAATACAGGTCCGTGTTTGGATGCTGAAAGGAGGCTGTATCTCTGGCACTAGATTGCCTGAATCCGGAGAGAAATGTCTGTGGATCGTCCTTTCGTCTACACGAACAGGACGGATCCGGACACTGAATCCGCACTCTTTGGAATCGGGGTTCCAAAGTGTGCAGATTCGATTCTGTCCACGGATTGGTGGTCGTCTGCACTCCGATCCGCACCCTTTCTAATCTGATGATGTAATTGCCCCACGTGATCGCCTTGCAACCTCAGCCTGAACCCTTATTAACCCCACTGCATCACTTCATAACAGCGACAACATCAACTAAATGTATATGACGTGTGGCCTTTTTCGTGACATACATTTTTCTACTGTGCTTAGTTGTTTGGACTGGGATAGCCTACCTACATGTGGATCGTTTTTCGTGGTCTTTCTTAGCCAGTTGGACGTAATTTTTGAGACCAGCCAGAACAACCGACACGACCAGTATTATTTAATAACTGAATGGGTTGCCTTGGCGCAGGTTGAGGTGTGAATGAGGTTCCTGTCTTTGAAGTCATCGTGTCATGGATGCCCCGAGTGAGACAAGGAGTTTAGTGTAGCTTAGTGTTTTTGCTCAGTAACAGAAAATGAAATTTAAAAAAGCTTGTTAAAGATGGGTCAGCAAACTCAAAATTGCAACAGCTTGCATGCTAAGTTTAAACATCTATCTCTACTGTGAATGACATGTCTTTAAGTTTAAAACCTGTTGCCAAATCTTGTAATAAACCCTTTTAGGATGGGAGGTCTTAGGATTCATGATGTTCCCCGGGTGTCTTGTGTGTAGGGGTTCTTTGACATCGCCGTGGACAACCTCTATGCTGAGCCTGCAGTGCTCCAGTGGATCCGTGAGAACATTCCAGAATGGAAGAACTGTATCATCGTCTCCCCCGACGCAGGTGGAGCAAAGAGGTAGGCCTGTAGAAGCGTCTGTGTATGCATTTGTCTGGAGATCTCTTTTTTTTTTTATCAAAGTGTAAAGGGGTTTAAAAAAATGATATAGTTCGCTCGAGGCTGTTATCTTCTGAAGGTCTCTTTGAAAGAGAAAGAGTTGAATAAACCTCTTTTGTATCGCTGAATATTAATGTAGCAAAGACGTACTAGATTAGAGGGCACCTGGAGTGCACGTGAACTATGTGGCTGGCATACAGATCTAGCCCCTCAATGCCTCTATTGTTGAATCCCTCTGCTGCAGTCATTGTATCAAACGGCGTTCTTTTTTAAGACAGACTTTGCGTCATGTGCGCTGCTTCTGACTCGCTGAACATGAACAAGTCTTTCACCTTTTTAGATTAATTTTATCTTTACGGATTAAGCGTTATCTTTAAAGTTTTCTCTGTGCTCTTTTTACCCTGCTTGTTGGTTTTAAAAGTTGCTTCCCTTTCACTCAGACCTGCTTTCTTTGGTGTCACTCACGATGTCTGTCCTCGCCTCTCTAGGGTGACCTCCATTGCCGACAGACTGAATGTGGAGTTTGCGCTCATTCACAAAGAGCGCAAAAAGGCGAACGAGGTGGACCGCATGGTGCTTGTCGGGGATGTGAAGGACCGCGTGGCTATCTTGGTGGACGACATGGCCGACACGTGTGGAACGATCTGCCACGCTGCCGACAAGTGAGAACCCCAGGACGGCCTTAACACACACACACACACACGCACACACACACACACACATGTGTCCACTACCTAGTGTGCACTACCAAGTGTGCACTACCAAGTGTGCACTTTACTGGAGCTAGTTAGTTGCACACACACACACACACACACACACACACACACACACACACACACATACACACACACATACACATGTGTCCACTATAAAGTGTGCACTACCAAGTGTGCACTTTACCGGAGCTAGTTAGTTGACCTTCCTCCTGTACTTCCATTGGCAAGTTTCAAAGTCTGATTTGGACGTAGAGAGATTAACGTAGATTTGGATTTCAATTTGTGAAGTAGTAGCATTCTCCATTTGTGGATCAGCTTGTTCTAGATGTTCTGTGTTTGAGCACGCAGAACATGTAGCTCAGTTTTTACTGAGATTATAGGCTGGAAACCTCATTCCTTAAATGAATCACTCAGCCACTCAGCAGACCATACAACGACCAGTGGGGGTGGCTAAGTGCGACAATGATAAAGTCAGGGGTTTGTTTCAAACTGTAGGAACAACAATTGCAGCAGTGCAAGAGCTAGAAAAAGCAATACAAACGGCTGTAGCCATGCTAGCAAACATGGCAGAATTGAAGCCAGAGCCAGAAGAATGTGTGTAAATGTATTTATCAAAGCGGATCAGCCTTTGACGAGCCGATATATCCTGTCGTCAATCCGTATTTCAAACGGGCTAATAGGACAATTGATTAACTGAACCTGATCCCTTACGATGAATAGAGCCCTGGTTTCCTCTCTGGCAATGGGTTTGGATGGCATGCAATGGCTGGAAACGATCCCCAGTGGCCCATGGCCAGACCCCTATTCACGGTGTGAATTTGGGTGTGGGTATACCAGGCTACAGAAGATGTCCACACACCAGGCCAATTCTACAGAAACAGTCCTACAGCTAGGAGGCAGTGAGGGGTTGGCACTGTTGGCACAAATGATCCTTTGCAGGCTGTTTGCACAGCTCGCCAGTCCTGTCGGGTGGAGCATGTTTTTGTTAACACTCTCTAAGCATGTTTTTGTAAACACTCTAAGCATGTTTTTGTAAACACTCTCCCTAAGATCGGCTTTAGCATTGTGCTGGGTATGCACAGCCCTTGGAGAAATGTTTCTCTTCCCAGAAAGGACATTCCGAGGTTATCTATAACATTCTGAAACTTTTTTTTCCTCCCAAGGAAGTCCTGGTGGAGGAAATGCTGTAGCAACCACTCGCCAGATTATGATGCACAGAGTGTGTGTGGTCTATTGTTTTTATTGATCTGCGGTTGATCAGCGATTGTACTGTTTTACATAACCTGAACACCAAAGCTTTTCATTAACCTCATTAACCTCATAATGGCAGTTATTTGACTCCTGTGACTATATTCAACGATGACTCACAGACACCACTAATGTGTGTTATTCCCAGTAGATGCCTCTTCTTTTTTTTTTTTTTTACATTTTTTTTAAACTGTTACTTGATATGCCATAATTAAAAAAAAATGTTCTTAGTCATTCACTAATATGCACATAATTCCTTGAGTCTGCTTGTTACTAGATCTCACTGTGTTTGTGTGTTTGTGTGTTACAGGTTGATCTCTGCTGGAGCAATAAAGGTCTATGCCATCCTCACACATGGCATCTTCTCTGGCCCTGCAATCTCACGCATCAACAATGCTCCTTTTGAGGCTGTAGTTGTCACCAACACAATTCCCCAGGAGGAGAAGATGAAGCAATGTCCGAAAATACAGGTACACACACACACACACACACACACACAGGCATGGTAACAGACTAATGAGATCACACGCACATACTCAGACTGGTGAGACCACATAAGTATAATCACCATGTGAAGAGTAAATAAGCAATATTTCTGGTAAAAAGTGAACTGAACTTGACGTGAACTTGAATCAAACAAGAGCCAGCCCAGGGAACGTGGGTCCTTAGCGCTGGTTAGTCCCATTGATTCACCATGGGCACACACACACACACACACACACACACACACACATTACTCAATTAGCTGCATACACGCTGACTCATGTGACCCAGGCACTAATGGGACTGGGCTGATGTGTGTGTGCTCCCCTCTCCCCGCAGGTCATCGACATCTCCATGATCCTGGCTGAAGCCATCCGGCGGACCCACAACGGGGAGTCAGTGTCCTATCTCTTCAGCCATGTGCCCCTGTGAAGTGCTCGCTCCGGAAAGAAACGGGGCGAGGCTTTTTGCACCTCTCGTCCCCACCAGCCAGTCCATGCCCTGCTCCTGCCACACACACACACACACACACACACACACATTCGTACGCACATATATACGCACATACATACACACACACCTGTGAGGCCATCATGTGTGGAAGCCTATAGCAAGTGGTTGGTTGCTTTCAAAGTAGTCTCGCATTCCTTTCATCTTTCCCCACAATGCAGAGCACCTCCTGGACAATCTTGTTTTTTTTTTTTTTCCCTGTTTTGTTTAGTTTGTGTATGCATCATGTTTGTTCACTGTCATTCTAGCCCAGAGATCTTGTCACCTAACATTTCCTTTTTTTTTTAAACCATAAATGTTGACATGTCAGTAGTTGTCAACATAGCTCAAGTTTGTTCCCTGTGCCTCCTTGTGACGGTCCCCTCTATAGCGCCTCTTGTTCCGCTCCTCTAAGTCTTAATGGGTACGCTAGCGAGGTATTCCAGTTCATCTACGGACAATTTGATTTTGGATCACACTTTCTCTGAGACCTGGATTAAATGCCCTAAAAGAAATCTGTGGAACGGGCATGTTTGTCCTGTGTGTTGTTAACTTCTCCTCGTTTTGATATGTTTTAAGCCAGTGATTGCCATTACCATCCACATTCCCAGTGTTTTATTTTGTATGGTCACAAGTTTCAAAGTAAAATGGACACTCTTCAGTCTTGACGTTATAGCAACGGTTGTAGCAGTCAGAGCCATGTTAACACATTGTCTCCTTTTGTGCTTTCCTTTGTAGCCTTAGTCTGATGTAATTCCTTAATCTGCTGGTTGACAAAGTTTATGTACCAATGTCCTTTTCATTCCTGTTTTGTGTACTGTTCGTTCTGGACACCATCTCCTAAGGGATGTAGCTCTCACTCATTCACATACTGACACTGTTAACATAACTGACCTCATTTTTTTGAACTCGCCCCATGTGATCATTTAATTGTTGCACCTTAACACAAATGGACACCTCCAGCCTGTTCCCAGTGTTCCCTGATGGCACCTTGGTTGGTCCTGATGCCCAGTCATCCTGGTCATCTCCCTCCAGCTTTGCTGCATACTGCTATAGCTAGCCTTACTGCTAATGCCTAGTGATATGTTGAGATTTACCAAATGTAGCTACGCACAAGTTGTCAGCCATCTTAGCCTTGTTTTGTTGTGGTGAGGGCGTTATTGTACACGGGTACCATCATTAAAAATATGTAATGCCACGGAAATGAAACTGTCCAGTGGTATAGATTCATGGAAGTTCTCCGATGGCCAATTCAAGGGGAGACTGGGCATCACTGTCTTTCAAAGGGCGTGCACAAGACTTTTGACTGTTATCAATAGTCAAGTGTTGACTTACTAAAACCTCAAACCAAAATGATACTTAAAATATGTAGATTACTAAATTTCGTTATATTATTATTGAATGTTGTATTTCTTTGCCATCGAGCCTATTTTGATAAACACAACACTTTTGAGAGGTTTAATTGGATCATCCATATTAACATTAATATGTACAAGCTGTTTACCCTGACACCTTCACTGCAGCAATCTGTGACCAAGGAGTGATCTTTGAACTCTCACCTGTTGGATGCCAGCATACAAACACAGACACCTTCTGGACCGGTATTGAGTTTGATTTTTTAAAATGATCTCTATAACCTGACACTAATACAAGCAATCTGATAGCCTCTATTTCTGTGAACTTGAAATGACCAGTTTCTCTTCTTTTTTTTTACTCTATTCTACTAGTTCAGAAAGGGCCATTGTGTTAAGATAACAAGAAGTGCGAACACCGACCATGGTGTTGTGGGAGTCGCTGAGGGTGAGAGGGTGTTGTGACAGGCAAGACGTGTCATAACCCTCTTGTAAAGGTTCTTTTAGTGTAGTCTGCTCAAGTGCTCTATTCTGTGGGGAGATCATTCAGAAATAAAGTTACCATATTTTTATGCTATTAGTGTTCTTTATCTGACCGTGAAATAAAGTGCTGACTGACCAACAAAACATTGATGGTGATCTACCTGGTATGAATTCAGCCGACATGCATCTGTCCCCAGTCGAGATATGTTGCTGGTATAGTGTTTTACAGCAAACAAAAATGGAGAAAGAATGAATAGCTAGATATTGGTTCTTAAATAAAACAGTACATCACTACATCATGGCTAATCAAAGTTCTTATACACTCAATTTGTGCTAAATAACAAGACATTTTTACAGTCTCCTACATTAAACCATAATTTCCCCAGACGCTATTTTTCAAAAACACCACCAGATGTCACTCATTACTAACCAAAGATATAGAAGCGAGCCACGCTGTGATTTCCTCCTTTTATGGTGAGTGCCCCTGTTTTGTTCGAGGTCTGCACTGTTACTAGCAGTCTGCTAACCTCTGCAGTCTATTTTGCTTAACCTGGAGACGAATGGGTAATGATTTAATAGTACATAGTCAGCCGATTCAATGGAGCATGAGTATATATTGTAAAGCTCTGTTTTTTTAAAAAATATATATAAATATATTTACGCCTCGACTGTAATTGTTTTTTTGACGGCTAATGTGCTAGCTACAGCATATAGCATTTACAGCACCTATGACAGTACTAGCAGCAGAAGAGCTAACAATGCTCTTGCACTTGGCAAACCTAAAGTGCACAACTCCTGGTGTATTGCAATATGAGTATTAAACTTGTCACGTTAGGATGAAGTTGGTTTTAAGTATAATTTAATTCTAACTTGGACTTTACTGACCTTGATGCGAAAGCTGAATTGGCTAATGTAAACGTTTGTAGTTGACTATACTATACAACGGTAGCCTACGAATATGTTATCAAAATAAAAGGTAGGCCTATTCTTAACTAGTGCCAGTCAGAGGACCGAGCCAATCCAAAGTCATTGTAGTAGGATATACTGTGTTCACGGTCAGTTCTCTTTACCTTATTAACATCTTATCTTTATCATCTTTTCACCAGGGCATCACAGATAACTTGATTAAGTAACACATGAGTGGCGTTATGCCGAAAATGGTAAGTTTTCTCGTGATTTAACAGACGCAACAACGAAGTGAAGTTGTCTTGGGCTGCACACGCCACATGCACTTGTTGTAAGACTGTACTTTAAAACGTGTTGAAAGTTTCTCGGGTAACTCACCGTCCTGAGATGAACTTAAGCATTCTCTGAAACCCATGATTCAAGAAGTTAGCTGAAGGTGTGGACCATAGCAAGAGGGGAAACCATGTTGACATCAATTGCATCTGAACTAGATCATTTCAGCTGAAATATCAGCACGCATGATGACGAAGGGACTACTGATGACTATTTTGGTTGGTGTCTGTGGAGAAATTGTGGTATTAACTGTTTTTGTGAAGTTGACTGTGGTATTTGTCTTTCAGGCCAACTCTGGATTCTCGGGCGACTGGTATGATCACCCTCTGTATGCAGGCTATTGGCAGCACTACAACCAAGCAATGGGCTGGTATCGGAAACACCAGCGGGCATATAAAAAAGCCATGTTGGCTGCGTATGGTCCCATGACTTTCCCTGCCCACCAAACAAACATTCCCACCCACTCTGGCTGGCCCATGGGTGGTTCTGGGCAGACAGGGCATGAGGACCGAGATCGGTCTGGCAGTGAGAAGGACGATGACTCCTCAGAGGAGTCTGAGAGTGGGATTGAGTGTGATGTCACAAATATGGAGATCTCTCAGGAGCTCCGAGATTACTTCGCTCAGACTGCACGCCATAAAGAGGAGCTAAGTAAGTGTGTGTGTGTGTCTGTCTGTCTGTCCCCAGTCAATAATGACTAGTAAGAACCCACTCTTACAACATCAAAAGAGCAAAACAGTATAAACGTGGAAGTTTGTATTGCCCAGGTTCAGTTTACTAAGGCCACATTTGAGAAGCATTGCTCTGCAGAGCTCATGACTACATGTTGATCGTTCATATTCCATCCTTTGGAAAATCAAACCAGTATCAGGAATTTCTGCCCCCTCAGTGCAGTAAATAAGAATTGGGGGACGAGCCTTTCATAATCTACCCCTGTACGTACAAACTACCCCTTTATGCTGCCCCCCCCCCCCCCCCCCCCTAAACCCCAAGAGCAGGGGCCGGCGATGTGCCAACCTCATTATTCTGCCCGTTAAATGCCTTCTCTGACACAGTACTGGGACACCATGTCCCAGGGAACCCAGTGACCCAGCACACTCTGGGCCCCAGTTTGGTTCAGAACCAGTCCACTTCTAGGACAGAACTAACAATAGGAATAGGAATGGTTCAACTTTACAAAGGGAGCTTCTGGTCAGATGACTTTTGTTGACCTTTTTTATTGTAATTAGTGGTAAACTATACTGCACTTGTCAAAAGGATCTTGTCTTTTTTGGTTTGATATAAGACTTGAGAACAGACTTGAGTTTATTACACTGCTTTCTTGTGTAATTATTTCATGATGAGTCCAATTTAGTGTGAAGCTGCCATTCACTTAAAAAACAGTGCGTCATACCATTTCATGAGTAGTCTTTGGGCTTTGCCTAGGAGTGAAGAATCCTACCATAATGATCCTACTTCCTCATCTTATTCCTTGTTTTCTTGTTGTCCCACGTTCTCCACTATCTTTCATCTCAACATTTGGTTCTGTCTCTCCCCTCTCCTGCTGCTGCTGCTCCCCTCCTCTCCTCACCTCTCCTCCTCTCCTCCTCACCTCTCCTCTCCTCCTCTCCTCCTCACCTCCTCAGAGCGACAGCAGGAGGAGGAGGCGGCTCGCCATGACGAGTATGTCTTAGCGGATCAAGACTTGCGTGTAGCGGCGGCGGGGTGGCGCACCATCACGGCCCCTCAGGAGCGTCCTGGGGAGAGGAGGAGTGCGGAGATGAAGAGGCTGTACGGGGAGAACGCGGCACGCATCCAGGCCATGGAGACGGCCATGCAGCTCAACTTCGATCGGAACCAAGACCGCATCCAGCCCAAGTACTGGCCCGTCATCCCCCTGAGGCTGTGAGAATATCCGGCAATTCATTCCCACCCTTATGCCTATCCCAGTGACACACACATACCCAATCCCAAAGCCCAGGAGAAGTCTTGGAAAGCCTCCTCTTCTGTAAACACTTTTATGTGTGTCTTGATGCCCTAGTGTATGAGAAAACCAACCAAACCCTATTTACATTCTATCCTACAAGCCAAATTTGCTGAATATCTTGTTCCTCCCTTGTTTCCCACAGAGAGGCTCCTTTCAAATAATAAAAAAAGTAGATCTGATGTTGAACTGTGACTGAGCCGCCTAGGCCATGAGTCTTTCTACGTCACGTTGGTAAAGACTTTGGGATGCCAACAAACACCTATTTAGATTCTATCCAACAAGCCAAATTTGCTGAATATTATATTTACTTCGATCGGAACCAGGATCGCATCCAGCCCAAGTATTGGCCCGTCATCCCCCTGAAGCTGTGGGCCTCACGTGCCAATTTGAGCCCCATCCCACTGAACTGATGCTTTTCTATACATGTGACTATTTACTATGTGTGTGTATAACTTTGTAGGTTTTTGAAGTATTTCAGACAATTGCTTGGGTGACAAATTAAACGGGACATTTAAAGCTGGCATCAGTTACCTACTTAATTTGATTTTAAGATGGTGGACAACGGTGAAAATGCTGGCATCTGTGTGTCTTGGTGAGGTGCTGGCATCTGGGTGTCTGCAAACTACATCTGCTTTCAGGTACCTGCCAATCGAGCCCCATCCCACTGAACTGATGCTTTTCTATACAAGTGACTATTTACTATGTGTGTGTAACTTTGTAGGCTTTTGAAGTCTTTGTGACAAATTAAACGGGACATTAATGCTGGCATCAGTTACCTACTTAATTACATTTTTAGATGGTGGATAACTGAAAATGCTGGCATCTAGGTGTCTGGGAACTACATCTGCTCCCAGGTATCAGCTTTCTACTGTGCTTTGAACAGCAGCTATTACCTCTGTGACGGGTCCCCATCCAACCAGTAGGGGGCTCTCTTGAGTTTCTGCCGCACATCCTCAGTGTGAAATATCCATCCATCTTCATGGAGCCACAAGTAACTTATCAGAGGTAGCCATTAAAGCATGTCTTTCATTTATATGGAGTCTTATCAGAGGTAGCCATTAAAGCATGTCTTTCATTTATATGGAGTCTTATCAGAGGTAGCCATTAAAGCATGTCTTTCATTTATATGGAGTCTTATCAGAGGTAGCCATTAAAGCATGTCTTTCATTTATATGGAGTCTTATCAGAGGTAGCCATTAAAGCTTGTTTATCGTTTAGATGGTGTCTTGGCAAGATAGAACACAACCCCTCAGCAGCTATCCCCAAAAATCTCCTATGAACTTCTTACTCAAGTGTGTTTTTTTTTATTTAAATAATCTTCCCTCTACGAGTGGCCACTTTCTCTGTACACAGAATATCAGTCTCTCTGTAACCATAGGAACATGCAGTAATCCCCATGGGAATGTTCATTGTACCCTGAAGACACATCACTGTTCCGACTCCCATCTGTTCAGCCCAGATCAGACGCCATCTTTGAACCTTTTTTTTCCCCTCAGATGGCCAGCATCTAACGGTACTGATGTGAACCGTTACGTTCCATTTCCCAGTTAATGAACTGAGTGTGCATTGCATTTTCATTGGTCTAGCTCAAGTCACGTGCGGATGACTTCATGCTCTGGGGCAGCACCTGAGCACACTGACTGACCAGGCTGTGTGCGTACATGCGTAGGGGAGGCGTCCACACCCACTCATGCACGGTAGCCCAGAGAGGGTAACTATGTCCAAAACAGTTGGTGAAAGCAACCCGGTCGCTCACTTTTAGATCGTTCTAGAATGTGTTTTCAGGGGAAGTTCATTGCAGCTCAAAATAAGATTTTGATATGTTGTTCCTGTCTCCAGAATGTATGTTTTAAGTGAAGCTCTTGAGCGGTGCTGAAGCTGTACCAGAGTATGGTTGCCGTGGCACTCTCCTCCCCTTCATCATCTTCGCCAAACTAGGTCACTGCCCACACACACGTACACATCCCAGTGCACACACATACACTTCCCAGTCCACACACTCACACACATGCACACACACACCCGCATACACTCACTAATGTGTTCTGTCTGTTCCTTTTTGTGAATTTCTGAGGCACTCGTGTCCTCTGGGCACTGGTTGAACTGTTTTCCTGACTTCCTTTTATTGTACAGAGGAAGTTTTTGTATGAATGCTTGGAATTAGGAAGCATTGCTCTGAAATAAAACGTTTTTTTGCTTTGAAACCTGATGGACCTTTCTGAACGGATGCACAGAAGAATGGATTGATAGACCTGCTTGAAACAACATAGCACATTTAAAGTCACATTCCATTAGTGATGCTAGTACTGTAGATCCCTGCAAAAAAATATTTCAACATGCCCATGGTATTTTACCCTGACTTACTAGCCATATTCCTACTCAAAAAGCTTTACAACAATCTCAACTCCTGAATGACGTTTGTGAACCTGATTAAGCTGATGACAAAACATGTACACTTTGCCAAAGATTGAGGTGTTCTATTGGTCTGGATGTGTGGGTGGATGGTTGGGGATGGGGCTAGAACTGCGGCGGTTGTCTGGCAGACTTGTGTCCTCTGTAGTTGACATTTCAAGTCAAGTCAAGTCTTTAATTGTCAGATGCACAGAACAACAGAGTCGGACTGGGCACTGAAATTCTTAGGACAGGACACCGTACCACACTACCATAACATAACAGGACATAACATATAAGTACTCCACATGATATAACATAACTTAACAATAAGTACTAAACATAAGATATACCTATGAAAGACAAAATAGTAGACAACATTTGTTTTTCATGCATACCCTCCTACTCTTCTGAGCTATTCTGTAAATATTTCTTCGTTCCCAGAAGGACATATTGAGGTGTTCTATTGGTTTTGATGTGTGGGTGGATGTTTGCAGCCTGGCCATTACCAGCCTGTGACTGAAATCAATTCAGGCGGAAATACGTAGGCTGGTGTCACCAGGCTAGGATGTTTGGGGATGGGGGGTATAACTATGCCAGTTGTCTAGCAGCAACGGTTCAAAAAGGTAACTTCCAGCCATAGAGCAACACTGCAAGCACACTGAATCTATTTCAGGACTCGGTCTGCACAAGCTCAGCCCCCTCTCCTGCTAGTTATCAGAGCTAAATGAATAAAGTGGATAGGACTCAGACCCCATCACTAACCATGGTCATGTAATTGAATGCTGTGGAAAAGAGTAGCAAAGAATTAGGAAGTAATTGTCTCAAGGTTTAGGCCAGGCTAAGCTCTGTGTCCCTAAAGTGGCTTCTACACGTTTAGATTCGAACGGTATCGGAACAGAAAATGTAATTATTGTTACATCAGTGTTGACCGTATGCACTAGTTTGTGCGAGGTATACTACACTGTGAGTCGGACTGAGGATTTTACATTTAGTCAATACAAAAGGAGATCATCCCTACACATCCTTGAAATTCAGTTTTGCACATCGTCATGGTTACCCAGTGGCATGTTTTCCCAACTTCTCACACAATAATGTGTCGACCCTTTGTGATTCTCCACCAGTCCTGCACCACTTATAGAGATTACTTGTTATTCTACAAGCACAGTTTCGAGAAGTATATGAGTGTGTTTCACCGTGTGTGTGTGTGTGTGTGTGTGTGTGTGTGCGTGTGTGTGTGTGTGTGTGTGTGTGTGTGTGTGTGTGTGTGCAGGGACGGACTGGCCATCGGGCATACCGGGCGTTTGCCCGCTGGGCCGGGGTGCAATATGGGCCGATGGTCCCGAATTTTAATTTTAATTTTTTTTTCCCATATAATGGTCTGACCGGCTGGCCCACGAAAGTAGTTCATCAGCGGCCCTACTGACACTGGGCTGGCCCAATCACATCCCCTGGGCTGACCCAACACAAACCCCTTTCGATTTGGACCTGCCTACATAATGCATTAGGACGGTAAACAGCGTGGCCCATGGCCTTGACTTGCTTGACACGCGCACGCTAGTCTGCGGCCCATTGGCCGTCTTCTTGAGTGACTAGGGTCTCGTCCAATCATATCAGCTAACACCTTCTACCTTTAGCTAAAATTCTGCCATCAGCTCCCGTGGATGACAGTGCTGGTGGCTACAGCCAGGGAGATACGATACAACGACCTACGGTAAGCTTACTGATCATGAATTAAAACGTCTCTAAAATATGTTTGACTTAGAAACTATGTTCTATGGCTAAGTTCGTTTGCATTGTAAATACAAGACAAGTCTGTAGCTGTTGCTAGCCCTCAGCCTACTGTACTCTGAAACAGCCAGCCGTTAGCCTACACTCTATGTTGTGTGTTTGAGTGGTGCGCGGTGCCATGTCAATTGTTCCGAAAGCCCAGTATTCCCAAACCCTGGTATTCCGAAAATATGCCAATTTGTCCAGATACCGAATTATGATATCCCGTTATACGCTCCAGTTTTCCCGTCCCCCCCCCCCCCCCCCCCGAAGTTCAGGGGCGTAGTTCAAACGTTAATGCCACCTCATCAAGCGCGTTTCCTACAGGAGGAAATAGACTCCCTTCTAGAAAAGGGAGCAATACAGCCTGTCCTCTCGGAGACGAGAACAGGGGGTTCTTCAGTCGCTATTTTCATGGAAAATATCGACCGATCTTATACCTCCGTATTCTGAACAAAGCTTTAAAGTGTATGGTGTGTATTGCATTTAGATTAATTAAGACCACCACCTTAACACACAAACTCTTGTTGAACTCATACAGTAGTAGGTTCAGTGACGTGCGGTGAGACCGCTGTCTTCTGGAGCTTCTGCGAGCCCGTGAATCAATGTTTCGTTGGAATCATGATGTAACGTTGTTGTAGCGGAAATACAGCAATGCTATTTGTATTTTCTAATTGGCAGGTCATATGCATGATTCTAGACTTCGCTAAGCACTGAAGCGACTGAAACGGTGAATTTTGATCACATTCAGCGAAGTTAACAGGTAAAACGGGAGAAAAATAGGGCGTCTTTAGGCCGTCCTGCCTAAAAGTAGGGCGTCCCGTTTCTTCTTATTTTTTAGTAGACTATAGGGCAGACGCCCTGCTAGCTATAAGCCTGGTTGGTGTAGACATTCGAGATTAAAAAGGTGTGTTATCGAATTTAGTGGGCCGGTCTGGTTCAAAATGCCCGGGCCGATTTTTTGTCCCAGTCCGCCCCTGTGTGTGTGTGTGTGTGTGTGTGTGTGTGTGTGTGTGTGTCACTCCGGTTGGCTGCTTGGCATTGCCTCAAATGTTCAAATTTGAATAGGGTTCCCAGACTGCTGGGGTTCTAGTTGCCATGGCACAGGGTTTTGGAATATCCGGCAATTCATTCCCACCCTTTCTTATGCCTATCCCAGTGACACACACATTCCCAATCCCAAAGCCCAGGAGAAGTCTTGGAAAGCCTCCTCTTCTGTAAACACTTTTATGTGTGTCTTGCAGTGGTGGACGAAGTAAACCAATTGTGTACTTGAGTAAAAGTACAGTTACATTGCATTGAATATTACTCAAGTAAAAGTAAAAGTATTCACCTCATTTTTTTTACTTGAGTAGAAGTACAAAAGTATCTGCCTTCAAAAATACTTAAGTATTAAAAGTAAAAGTAGGCTATTTTTTTTTTTTAACTGTCACATCAAAACCCCTACTTGAACAGGTGAACAATGCTTTACATTTGCCTAATCAAACCCAAAATACTCAAAACTATATTATCTTTAAGTAAGACCAAGTGGTTTTGAAGCAACAACACAAAAAGCATTCCTTCAAGTTTCATTATTTTATTTTCCATTCATTTCACTTGTCATAAACAGTGACACACTTCGCTTGGCCATGAATTCGACTGTGTCCCCGGCGTTAACGTTTGGTGAGGGAGGCTGTATTAAACTGGCACTTAGCATCTCCACAGATAATTTGGGTGCTAGCATATTGCTTTGGACAAAAGCACCTGTTAATGTAATGTATTTCAATGTAATATAATCAACCGGGGCATATTTATAACCACTCTGTTAGTAGTAGTCATGTAATGGCGAACTTACATTGATGTGCTTTTTTAAATTTGATGGCGAGTTCCAGAATGCCGACAGCGTAGTGTTCTTAATGCAGAGGCGACACTTGAAGTAATAGGACTCTTTTTTTCTTTTCGATGAATTAAAACAATTCGGCTAAATAAGGCCAGGGGTGTTGGGCACCAACTTCTGTTTCATCCGATGATGCTGCAGTCAGCTCCTCAGCCATTTACCTGACAAATAATATTAATAATCTCTAGGAGTAAGAACTCTCAATGACCACAAGCACGTACACCCAAGGGGGTGCAACGGCGGTCTCTTGAACGTCCGCACAGGAGGCCATTTTGAGGACAGTATGCTTCCGGTAGGGATCAGTGGTACGTTAGGTAACGTCAGTGATCTTCACAATCGTTTGCACTCTTATCTCGCGGAAATTTTGACGGATTTACAAATGACTTGATTTACAATCGTCATTACCTTGGTAATAATTCTGGATGCTTGAACATGTTGAAATGTGCAGCTTAATTGTGTATCACGGCTATTGTGTATCAGTCATTTTACATCAATTGGAGAGTAATTGTTCTTTCTTTTCAATATAACTTAAGTTGCACATAATGAAACTGAAGTTGCACATGATTTCCAATCGGGTTGGTTTGTTAAACATCTTACATTATGATTTCGACAGGAAATTGCTGACTTTATTGCCAATGAAGATGCCAGAATTTTGTGCAACCTGCTCTATTAAACACTCCCTTGAAACGAGACCTGTCAGAGACCTGTCAATGTTATTTTCATATGAAAACCCATGTTTATAATTCTTCATAAGAATGTAGTGACATAAGAAATATCTTACGTTTATAACAAACCAACCCGTTTGAAAATCGGTTGAAAATTGAGCAAGTTCTGGTTATTTAAAAAGTACCACTACCAACACAATGTTAAGGGGGAGTGAGCTATACTGTCCTCAAAATGGCCGAAATGTGCGGACATTCGACTCCGTCGGCCAGAAACGCAGGCAGGATATCTAGCCTTTATTATAGATATCTATGCGTACACCACCTTATGCTTCCAGCTCCAGCGTGACTTTGCAATTCTTCAATCAGGACGACACCTGTTGTTAACTTCAGCAGATAATCGCGCGCTGGGCGCTGCCGGTGATTGGTTATAGTCGCGATACACTTTGACCTTTTGGTATTTTATTAAAAATAAAAAAGGAACGAGTAAGGAACGAGTGTTTCTGTAAATGTAAAGAAGTGAAAAGTAATACTTTTCGCTTTAAATGTAGTGAAGTAAAAGTATAAAGTCTTACCAAATAAATGTACTTGAGTAAAGTACAGATACATGGAAATGTTACTTAAGTACAGTAACGAATTACATGTACTTCGTTACTGTCCACCACTGGTGTCTTGATGCCCTAGTGTATGAGAAAACCAACCAACCCCTATTTACATTCTATCCTACTAGCCAAATTTGTTGAATATTTTGTTTCTCTCTTGTTTCCAACTGAGAGCCTCCTTTCAAATAATACAAAAGTAGATCTGATGTTGAACTGTGACTATGAGCCGCCTAGGCCATGAGTCTTTCTACGTCACGTTTGTGAAGGCTTTGGGATGCTGTGCCAGATGTATCAGATTCATCGCGCTGTGCACATCGGTATTATCCCAGTGGTGAGATATCGAGAGGCGCGCAGGTAAAAGCTTTCAAAAACTGCACCCTTGTCCTCACCAGCGGAAAGTGAGTTACGGGGTAGCTACAAACAGGGGACCCCCCAATCCGTGACGTCATCTTAGAACGGGGGAACGGGGCAGCGAGAGCAGAACGGGAGTTCAACTTTTGTTTGGTCGAGTTAACCCGAACTCCACAAAACTCCCGGTCGGTCCCTTGTTTAACTCTCGCGAAGGCGGCGAAATGGGTATGTAATAATTTTTTACAATGTAGATTTTGCGCCAGACGTTTGTGTTGGGGTTATTCTCAAAGTACTTACAACTTACCACAAAGTTTAAAGGAATTGTCGTGCACCCAAAAGGCTATTGTCAAGCAGGCATGCTGTTCGTATAGCCTATGGCGACTTAATGTATTATTTAGCAATGCGGTTTACGGGGTTAGTAATATATTGGTGCATAGCTTTTATAACTGCCTGTTGCATTCTGTTGTTCATGAAAATTCCATCAGTGGAAACAGAACATCTCGCTATAAGAATGTTGTCCCTGGGCATCACCGATGCAGTGTTACCTTAAAGACATTTGTTTCGTCCGTTCTGTTCAGTTTGCGCCTTCTAGTAATTAGAGATGGTGTTGGGAATTATTTAGCAACAATCACGTGTGCCCTTGTTAATGACAACCATGTGGTGTGTGTGTGTATGTTGTCTGCTGTGTTTCTCTTCCTATTCGTTTCATTTATGTTGTTTTTCCCCGTTAAATGGCATTGACTGAACTGAGACTGCCCCTGAGAGTGTCTGTTGGCCTCTGCCCTGGTGAATTGAGCTGATGCATGACAGAATTCCAGTGTTCATTTGTCGCAGCTGTGTCCTTGGAATGATCAATTCTCTTGCACACACATTCCCCTCCAGTGTGCTGTATCCTGCCAGACTTTTGGCCATTACCCACAGATTGCACACACACACACACACACACACACACACACACACACACACACACACACACACACACAGGGACACACACACACACAGGGACACACACACACACACAGGGACACACACACACACACACACACACACACACACACACCCACCCACACACAGGGACACACACACACCCACCCACACACACACACACACACACACACACACACACACACACACACACACACACACACACAATGACACTAGTCCATCAGTTGTACCGTAAAGGCCAGGGCTTGTGATTATTCTCCTATTCTCCACTTTTTGTCTCAAAATGTAGCTGTTCATACCTTTAATAAATTAAAGCACACTCCCTATCTGAGAGTACTGAAACGCTCTCACAGCATACTCACATGCCCCAACTGCTTAAACTCAACAAGACTGTGTGAGAAAGTAAGAATCTGAAACACCGATACATTGTTAGGCAGAGATTTTGAGTTGGTGCAAGTTTGGTAACTGCTGGAATGCGGCCTCCATCACATCCCAATCTGGACCTGATTTGGTGCCGTCCGTAAACTTCATCTGTTTCGGGTTTACCAGCTCCATGGCTTCATTTGTTGCCTGTTTGAGGAAATAGACTATTACTGCTTCATCCGAATATTTTCTACCATTCAATAGTGTGACAAAAATACGTATATTCTTAATTTCTCTGTTACCATCACATGATCTTTGATTGCAAGTTTTCTTGGTAAAGCTGGACCCATGTTAGGAGTTCATTGGAATACCTGTTTTCAGGGTATTCATTCAGTAAGATAGTTGTATTTTATTGATAATTACATGTTTATGACCCAAATACAGGAGAGCTATTCCACATCAACCTTGTGGACTCACCCAGTAGGCCAGGTTGTCCTTCTCATTTAGCTTGGCTTTTACAGGTGACCTCACAATTAAAGACATACCGCCACCTATTAATTATTAACCTACCACCTGAGAAAGAGCAGTTGACCCACGAAGTTCAACGGAAGTTTACTGGGAGAAGGGAATTACGCAATTATGTCTGTTTCTGAACTGTTTGAAATCTGAAGGCAGATACTCTGTTGTCACACCCAGTAGGTGACATCATGCAAACAAACTTAACGCGCGTCCGATGCAGGCCCGTTACACAACAACCTCAAGAGCCGTTCAGTTGATTTAGGACCAGGTCCAAATTGGATTAGCGGGGGAGGTACTGGGCAAACAACTCTCCCTGCCTTATCCTTCTTCTGGTCATCCAACCACTGCCCTGGGCTCAGGACCAGAGCAAGGGGCTTTTTATCCCTTGTGTAATTATGGGATATTAGGAGATGTTGGTTCCCCACTAGCCTCCATCCGCTTTGGCATGGGTAGCTGCCCATTTCAACTAGCATTCCACTAGCCTCCATCCGCTTTGGCAGGGGTAGCTGCCCATTTCAACTAGCATTCCACTAGCCTCCATCCGCTTTGGCATGGGTAGCTGCCCTTTTCAACTAGCATTCCACTAGCCTCCATCCGCTTTGGCTAGGGTAGCTGCCCATTTCAACTAGCATTCCACCCTCTTTGGCACGGGTAGCTGCCCATTTCAACTAGCATTCCACTAGCCTCCATCCGCTTTGGCTAGGGTAGCTGCCCATTTCAACTAGCATTCCACCCTCTTTGGCACGGGTAGCTGCCCATTTCAACTAGCATTCCACTAGCCTCCATCCGCTTTGGCAGGGGTAGCTGCCCATTTCAACTAGCATTCTTCTAGCCTCCATCCGCTTTGGCACGGGTAGCTGCCCTTTTCAAGTAGCATTCTGGATACTCTCAAGGCTAAAAGTGGCGACAGTGGTACAGAAGGTAGAGAAGTCGTTTAGTTATCAGAAGGTTGCTAGTTCGATTTCCTGTCAGAGTGTCCTTGAGCAAGACACTGAACCCCTAATTGCTCCTGATGTGCAGTGTGACATCAGTGTAAATGTAAAATGTGTATACATCCTTGTAAGTCGCTTTGGATAAAAGCGTATGCTAAATGACTAAATGTAAAAGTACGACTCTACAAATGGTAAACTTGAAAATTAGTATGTCATCCTTACAAGCTTCGAATTCCAACCAGAACCAGAGATCAATGAGTTGTCAGTGAGAAGGTCCTACTCTCTTACAATAACAAGAATGGAAGGCCAAAAGAAAATGTGCCCGATACAATATGCTGTAGGACCTTAGCCGCTCAGGCCTCAAATGTGAACCTCCCTTTCCATGTGTTGTGAATATGGTGATGATGCTGGTGCCATGACAACTGTGGGTCATGTATTTGTCTGACTAATGTGGCGAGCAGATGACACTGAGCGTTCGTTCTGTTTGTTTGTTTGTTTGTTTGTTTGTTTTATTCAGCGTGTCCTCTCTCTCCTCTTGTTTGTT
>NC_137912.1:3412088-3419588 GCF_963457725.1 Sprattus sprattus | reverse complement strand
CAACCGGTCCATGCACATTCATCATCAAGCACCAGGGACGTGCACAGGAAATTTAAAGGGCAGTTGCTCTCCCCTGGAAAAAAGGGACAACACGTTATTTTTTGTCACCACCGCTGCCACGCCCCCGTCCCCTGGACGCATATTTTGACAATATAATTTTAAACTCTCACTAACCGCCGCTGCCATGCCCCCGTCCCCTGGACGCGTATTCCGCTATTATTTTATCTAAGCATACATGAAGTTCTGCAGCCGTCGGAGGGCCAACTTCAGTCGAGAAGGGCAAACGGGCAGTTGCCCGAGCAACCTTAGCCCCCTCCTGTGCACGTCCCTGTCAAGCACCTTGTGGTACCAGAGTTTGTCTGCAAACAGCTGGTGTTTTAATGCAAACAGTGTTAACTAACAACTGTGAGGGTTTGTAAAAGTTTGATCTCTCATCGCCTCACTGTATCACAGTATCAACATTACCTAGTGTAACTTTTCCACTGGCTGGTGTCATGACCATAGAGTTTCAAAACCCTGACACTATCAAAGCTTCTTCACACTCACACTTCACGATTCTTCACTCCCTACGTCTGGACATTTCATTACCAATGCTCTATTGACTGTGTCCTCTTCATTATAGGTAGTTGGGACATTATATTTGATCACATTGGATATAACCCTGATAAGACAGTGGACCTGGCTACCCCCAGTACTTTGCTAACGCCAGGGTTGAGGGAGATTCCATATCAGTCCTGTGTAAACCCTCAGGAGGGTTGGTATTTGGTAAACACTGTCCAACTGGAACGGATAACCTGAGTATGTGTGTGTGTGTGTGTGTGTGTGTGTGCCACCCCTGACCCTGACTATGTGAAGAGTGTAGAACAGATAGAAGTAGATAACCTTCTGTGAACTGAGGGGGTCCACCAACGAACCAAACACCCTCTCTCCAGTGCAATAGCTATTGCCCCTGCCCTCTCTCTTCTATTGCCCCTGCCCTCTCTCTTCTATTGCCCCTACCCTCTCTCTTCTATTGCCCCTGCCCTCTCTCTTCTATTGCCCCTGCCCTCGCTCTACTAGTGACCAGTGGCTTTGTGTGTGTGTGTGTGTGTGTGTGTGTGTGTCTGGTGACCAGTGGCTGTGTCTGAGAGTGTGTGTGTGTAGTGACCAGTGGCTGTGTCTGAGAGTGTGTGTGTGTGTGTCCAGTGACCAGTGGCTGTGTCTGAGAGTGTGTGTGTGTGTGTGTGTGTGTGTGTGTGTGTGTGTAGTGACCAGTGGCTGTGTCTGAGAGTGTAACCTGCTAATGCTGTTCTCCGCCTCGGGGCCTCAGGGCTTTCCTGGAGTTCGGTGTGTTTTCCTGCTTGTGTGCCGGGGCCAGCCGACAAACACACACACACACACACACACACACACACACACATCAGGGCTTTCCTGGAGTTCGGTGTGTGTTCCTGCTCGTGTGCCGGGGGCGTGTGTGTGTGTGTGTGCGTGTGCCGACTGGGGGATTGGTGTTGTGCTTTTAGCTCTTCTTCATGGACAGCGTGATCCCTTTGTCTGGTCTGACAGCATTTTGACCAGCAGCAGCAGCCACAGCCACAGCAGCGGGTCACGTGAAGCAGATTTAATACACACACACACACACACACACACACACACACAGGAGATTTAATACCTTATTTAAGAGGATTCTGCACAGATGGCTCCTCTTTGTTTTAGGATGCCCCTATTATCAGCCGACAGCACTCTCCAAAGGGAACAATTGAGATACACACACACACACTCTCAGACACAGCCACTGGTCACTAGACACTCACACACACACACACACACACACTCCAACAGCACTCTCCAAAAGGGAACAATTGAGATGAGTGCTTGTGTTCCTCTATTTGATTTTCTTGATGCTCTTATATCTGAGCTGCTCAAGTGGTCCTCAGAGTCCAGTTTCACATCGCAGAGATGTGGAGGCATCAATAATACCAAGTTCCAAGCACAGAGAACAATAAATGATTTTATAATGTAGCTTGTTATCTGTTAGGTTGGTTTTCCTGTCTTTACCTTCCCTTCACTCCTGTCTCCTTAACTGCATCTCAACTTTCATCGTCTTTGCTGCAGCTGTCACATTGTCCGATCTTATGTCCTCTGATTACATTCACTGTGTGTGTGTGTATGTGTGTGTGTGTCTGTGTGTGTGTGTGTGTCTGTGTGTGTGTGTGTGACTGTGTGTGAGAGTGTGTTTGTGTTAGAGTGTGCGCGCGCGCTGTCCGTTTGCGTCTGTTTGTGGGCGCGAGATACTAAATACGGGCAAAGGAATGAATCTGCCACACGCGCTCCCCCCCGCTTAACCGACTCGTGCAGAATTCGTCTTTGTGAACGTGAACGCGGTACAATACCCCTCCGGTTGTGCGAAAAAGACGGACCCACTCTGCGCTCGAGCTGCTGTCGCCTGAGAGCCACTAATCTAAGCAAAATCCTATCTGACGAGACCTTTACATCTTCCCGGGAGATTGTGATTTACACAGCAACGGTAGCGAGAGGGGGAGAGAGATTCATTAACGCGCAGGCAGTTCAGGAGTAAAGTATCCTACAGAAGACATCCGCGATGGATGGGATGAAGCCAGTCATGGAGAACAACGCCGAGGACAACCAAGATGAGAACCAGGAGAGCAAAGGTACGGCGTGAAAGGATAATTAAAAATGGTTCCGAATTCTGCACTGTGTTTACGATACCGTGTTCGCCACGGTACTTGAGATGGCTGCTTACTCGACAACACAAAGACAGTGCACTCTTTTTTTTGCCTTGATGCGTTCGGGAATGTTGGAATTATCGTCACCGTTAATTGTGCAGGTCACAGAACGGCAACAGTAACAAACAAGAATGCAACATTGTAACCTGTGTGCACGTTGGAAACTCGCTGGGAAAGGGTGATGTTGACGGTGTCCGGTTTTTGTGCAGATCAGTTCATGGAACATGGTCGGTTAGAACCTCCGTTATAACCGCTTTCTCTATTGATATTTTGTTGTGTGATTCGGCGCGTTCCTCTGATCAGGTGGCTGAGGACGCACAGGTCTTTATGGTGGGTCTGTCTTGTGCTGTCCAGCGAACAGTCGTCGTAGGTGGCTTTGTTGTTCGATGCAAGGTGTCACATTAAAATAATAAATAAAGAAAAAATGGTATTTACATTTTCGAAGCGTTCCTCGTGAGTAGGGCTTGGCTATTTGTGACGTCGCGTGCGAATTGACACAGAAAGCCTTGGCTGGAGTATAATTTCTCGATATTGATTGTAATCGGTATTTAATCACAGCTCCACATTTTTTTTGTATCCGTGACACTGGTGTATTATAAACAGCGGCCATAGTGTCGTTTTTATTTAGTTATAGAAGGTAATGAAGCAAAGGACTGGGATCTTTTTTCGGTACATTGTGCCAGTTAGTAGGTCATCCGTTTAAATGTCTAAGGGTGAGCATAAAATAGGCTTACTGATTGGTTAGATCAACCTTAAAAAAAAAAAGAAAACCTGGGCTATTGTTTACTCTGAATTATTTATTGACTGTGTGTGTAGCCTTTAGTGCATGTTTGAGAGAAGATTCACGGTCAGCTTCGAGATTGGTTGCAGCCTTCATCTTGAAAGGGTGGAGTTTTTTTCCCCCCGGTTTTTCCCACGCAATTCCCACCTTCAACTAGACGCTGATATCTCAACGACTCGCCAGTTAAATCTAATCAGAAGGTGGCTGTCACACAACGCCAACATCTGGAGTCAAATCAACATTAACATTTTCCTCTTGATTTATTTTATTTGATTAACCTCTTGGGCAGCCCTGAATAAATGTGTGTGTGTGTGTGTGTGTGTGTGTGTGTGTGTGTGTGTGTGTGTGTGTGTGTGTGTGTGTGTGTGTGTGTGTGTGTGTGCTGTACAACTAGGTTACGTGTGACCATGTATATAGTTGACTGAGGAGGGTTTTCTTAAACCTGGTGTGATTAAATCCTTGACACACAAGACAAATAAGTGGCCCAGCTGCTGGATGAATATTGCATAGTCCCACGGGGAGATTAAATTAATACATTAATAAGGTAACAGATGAACGCCGTGTGGCACACACGTCATTAAAAGTGGATGCCTGGCTGCCCGTGTGGGACTCTGGGTCATGGCTGAGTTGGCGTCCTGATGTTCTGTCCCCTCACCTTCACCCCCCCTCCTCTTCATCCTCCCCTCCTCTCCTCTCCTGTCCTCCTCTTCATCCTCCCCTCCTCTCCTCTCCTGTCCTCCTCTCCTCTCCTCTCCTCCTCTCCTGTCCTCCTCTCCTCTTCTCCTCTCCTCTCCTCTCCTCTTCATCCTCCCCTCCTCTCCTCTCCTGTCCTCCTCTCCTCTCCTCCTCTCCTGTCCTCCTCTCCTCTTCTCTTCTCCTCTTCTCCTCTCCTCTCCTCTCCTCTCCTCTCCTCTTCTCCTTTCCTCTCCTCCTCTCCTCTCCTCTCCTCTCCTCTTCTCTTCTCCTCTCCTCTCCTCTCCTCTCCTCTCCTCTCCTCCTCTCCTCCCCCTCCTCTTCATCCTCCCCCTCCTCTTCATCCTCCTCCTCCTCTTCACCCCCCCCCCCCTCCTTATCCATCCCTCCTCTCCTCTCCTCCCCTCCTCTTCATCCTCCCCTCCTCTCATCACCCTTCCTGTGGCCTTGAGTTCCACAGATGGGCGGACACATAAAAGCACACTGGGGTAGAGGGCAAGGAATCAGCCTCTTCCTGTCCGGTGACCCTTAGCAGTAAGGGTTTCATTAGCTTGGTCATCCAGTTAACCCCAGCACCAACCCCCCAGCACCAACCCCACACACCAACCCCCTAACCCCACAGCACCAACCCCCCAGCACCAACCCCACACACCAACCCCCTAACCCCACAGCACCAACCCCACAGCACCAACCCCCAAACCCCACAGCACCAACCCCCTAACCCCACACACCAACCCCCTAACCCCACAGCACCAACCCCCTAACCCCACAGCACCAACCCCCTAACCCCACAGCACCAACCCCACAGCACCAACCCCACAGCACCAACCCCCTAACCCCACAGCACCAACCCCACAGCACCAACCCCCAAACCCCACAGCACCAACCCCCTAACCCCCAACCCCACAGAACCAACCCCCAAACCCCACAGCACCAACCCCCTAACCCCCAACCCCACAGCACCAACCCCCCAACCCCACAGCACCAACCCCCTAACCCCACAGCACCAACCCCCTAACCCCCTAACCCCACAGCACCAACCCCCTAACCCCCAACCCCACAGCACCAACCCCCTAACCCCACAGCACCAACCCCCTAACCCCACAGCACCAACCCCACAGCACCAACCCCACAGCACCAACCCCCTAACCCCACAGCACCAACCCCACAGCACCAACCAAGGTTGCTAGTTCGATTCCCTGTCGAAGCGTCCTTGAGCAAGACACTGAAACCCTAATTGCTCCTGATGTGCAATGTGCCATCAATGTAAAATGTGTATACATCCTTGTAAGTCGCTTTGGATAAATGCTAAATGTAAATGTATCCTCTGAGTTGATATGTGCGAGTCACCACTTGTTGAAAACCTAACCCGTTATCTGACAGCATCTTCTGTATTCTACCGTGCAGAATGTTTCCCCTGACCACTCCAGTCTCATCCACATGCGTTCATCCACCCTTCCCTCATGGCCTTAACGGTTTGAAATCACGGCACACCAAGGCGAACCTCATGTATTGGATTGGAACGCAGCCCTCTGAATGTGGCCTGCTGGTGGAGCGGGTGGGGCTATTTGTCCTCCATTGAATGTCCAGAGTGCAATTTTGAATTTACAGATGAATAAAGCAATGTATACACTGCAAAAAATGCCCCTCTAGATTTAAGACAAATAATTACATATTTAATCAGGATTCTGCTTAAAACAAGCAAATTTGGCTGCCAGTGCGTTAAGCAAATTTGGCTTGTTAAGATTTTTTAAAATAAGTAATATTTGCTTGAAATAGGTAAAAATAACCTTACCAAGAAAGCACTAGGTAAGTACAATTTAGCTAGAAACAAGAGCAACTAGATTTTTCATCTCAATATAAGAGTAATAACACTAGGTTAGAAAAGCATTTTTTGCAGTGTAGCTTAGAGGCGTTGACCCTGTCACCCCTAGATCCCAGTCCCTTGGCCAATCATAAGAGCAGGTTCCTAATGAGATCCAATCATAAGAGCAGGTTCCTAATGAGATCCAATCATAAGAGCAGGTTCCTAATGAGATCCAATCATAAGAGCAGGTTCCTATGAGATCCTGGGCAGAGAAGGAATAAATAACACGACTAACATGCTACATGAGATAACGTAATCCCAGATGAGGGATTGTAGTTTTTTGTAGTTTTCCTGATTACTGAGATAATCCCAGACCTGCTCTCTCTCTCGATTGGATAGTTAGTGTGAGCTGCACATGAGGAGACAAGGAGAGGTGTCCTATGAGAGAAAGGGATCATGGGTATTCCCCTGTGAAGAACAAGTAACCGCTCGATCCTCACAGCAGTAGAAGGATGAGATTTGGAAACCTTATCAAGTGGAGCACCAGTGTTTGATGAGATGGAGGATAGCATCTCTATCTATCTCTTGATGTCGCTCTCTTTCCCCCTCTCTCTCTCTCTCTTTCTCCTCACACACTCTCTCTCTCTCTCTCTCTCTCTCTTTCTCCTCCCACTCTCTCTCTCTCTTTCTCCTCACACTCTCTCTCTTTTTCTCTAATTCTCTCTTTCAGCTCTACTCTCTTCATCTGGCTCTCCCTCTCACTGTCTCTTCATCTTTCATTCTTCAGCATTCTCCCATTCCAGTCTCTCTCTCTCTCTCTCCCCTCTCTCTGTATCTCCCCTCTCTCTCTCTCTCTCTCCCTCTATCTCTCTCTCTCTCCCTCTCTCTCTCTCTCACACGCTCTCTCTCTCTCTCACCATGCTCCCTCTCTGTCTTTATCTTTGCCTTCATCTTTCCCTCTCCTACTCTCTCTGGCATGGTCACATGCATCCCTCCTTCTCCTCCTCCTCCTCCTCCTCCTCCGGCGCTCTCGCTGCGAGTGGGGGAGGGGGGATGAGAGGAAGAAGAGAGGAGGGAGGAACCCGTCTTACATAACTCCGCTTTTGTCTCTCCCTTTGCTCCTCTTCTCGCTCTCCTCTCTCCTTCGCTCGCTCGCTCGCTCCTCTCGGATTTAAGGATTACATCATCGGTGTAGTGGCAGGGTGTAGTAGTGCTGGTGGGGGGGGGCATAGGTGGATGTGCTATCTTCCACATTCACAGTGAGAACAAACCGGAATCATATAACCACCCGTGCTTCTTATTCATTGACAGTCTCTTGTTGGCCGCAGCGGTTTGTATGGTCGAGTGAAAAGTTCAGTGATGCATAGTCTGGACATCTCCATGGCAACACGAGTGATTATGGTGTGTGAGCGCTGCTGACCTGACACCTCTCTGTCGTTGTGTCCAAGCATGTTTTCATAAATCATTTACAAACCTTTTCCTCAGGCTTGGCG
>NC_137912.1:3404588-3407088 GCF_963457725.1 Sprattus sprattus | reverse complement strand
GACAAGTGACACTGCATTAACACACAGACAACACAAGGAGAGTGAGACAAGTGACACTGTATTAACACACAGACAACAGGAGGACAGTGAGACAAGTGACACTGCATTAACACACAGACAACAGGAGGAGAGTGAGACAAGTGACACTGCATTAACACACAGACAACAGGAGGACAGTGAGACAAGTGACACTGCATTAACAGACAGAAAACAGGAGGACAGTGAGACAAGTGACACTGCATTAACACACAGACAACACGAGGACAGTGAGACAAGTGACACTGCATTAACACACAGACAACAGGAGGAGAGTGAGACTAGTGACACTGCATTAACAGACACACAACAGGAGGAGAGTGAGACAAGTGACACTGCATTAACAGACAGACAACAGGAGGACAGTGAGACAAGTGACAGTGCATTAACAGACACACAACAGGAGGACAGTGAGACAAGTGACACTGCATTAACAGACAGACAACAGGAGGACAGTGAGACAAGTGACACTGCATTAACAGACACACAACAGGAGGACAGTGAGACAAGTGACACTGCATTAACAGACACACAACAGGAGGACAGTGAGACAAGTGACACTGCATTAACAGACAGACAACACGAGGAGAGTGAGACAAGTGACACTGCATTAACAGAAAGACAACACGAGGAGAGTGAGACAAGTGACACTGCATTAACACACAGACAACAGGAGGAGAGTGAGACAAGTGACACTGCATTAACACACAGACAACACGAGGACAGTGAGACAAGTGACACTGCATTAACACACAGACAACAGGAGGACAGTGAGACAAGTGACACTGCATTAACAGACAGACAACAGGAGGACAGTGAGACAAGTGACACTGCATTAACAGACAGACAACACGAGGACAGTGAGACAAGTGACACTGCATTAACAGACAGACAACAGGAGGACAGTGAGACTAGTGACACTGCATTAACAGACACACAACAGGAGGAGAGTGAGACAAGTGACACTGCATTAACAGACAGACAACAGGGGGACAGTGAGACTAGTGACACTGCATTAACAGACACACAACAGGAGGACAGTGAGACAAGTGACACTGCATTAACAGACAGACAACAGGAGGACAGTGAGACAAGTGACACTGCATTAACAGACAGACAACAGGAGGACAGTGAGACAAGTGACACTGCATTAACACACAGACAACAGGAGGACAGTGAGACAAGTGACAGTGCATTAACAGACACACAACAGGAGGACAGTGAGACAAGTGACACTGCATTAACAGACAGACAACAGGAGGACAGTGAGACAAGTGACACTGCATTAACAGACACACAACAGGAGGACAGTGAGACAAGTGACACTGCATTAACAGACACACAACAGGAGGACAGTGAGACAAGTGACACTGCATTAACAGACAGACAACAGGAGGAGAGTGAGACAAGTGACACTGCATTAACACACAGACAACAGGAGGACAGTGAGACAAGTGACACTGCATTAACACACAGACAACACGAGGACAGTGAGACAAGTGACACTGCATTAACACACAGACAACACGAGGACAGTGAGACAAGTGACACTGCATTAACAGACAGACAACAGGAGGAGAGTGAGACAAGTGACACTGCATTAACAGACACACAACAGGAGGAGAGTGAGACAAGTGACACTGCATTAACACACAGACAACAGGAGGACAGTGAGACAAGTGACACTGCATTAACAGAAAGACAACAGGAGGAGAGTGAGACAAGTGACACTGCATTAACAGACACACAACAGGAGGAGAGTGAGACAAGTGACACTGCATTAACAGACAGACAACAAGAGGACAGTGAGACAAGTGACACTGCATTAACACACAGACAACAAGAGGACAGTGAGACAAGTGACACTGCATTAACACACAGACAACAGGAGGACAGTGAGACAAGTGACACTGCATTAACAGACAGACAACACGAGGACAGTGAGACAAGTGACACTGCATTAACAGACAGACAACACGAGGAGAGTGAGACAAGTGACACTGCATTAACAGACAGACAACACGAGGACAGTGAGACAAGTGACACTGCATTAACAGACAGACAACACGAGGACAGTGAGACAAGTGACACTGCATTAACAGACAGACAACACGAGGAGAGTGAGACAAGTGACACTGCATTAACAGACAGACAGCACGAGGACAGTGAGACACGGACAAGTGACACTGCATTAACAGACAGACAACAGGAGGGGAGTGAGACAAGTGACACTGCATTAACAGACAGTCAGACAACACGAGGACAGTGAGACACGGACAAGTGACACTGCATTAACAGACAGACAACAGGAGGAGAGTGAGACAAGTGACACTGCATTAACAGACAGACAACAGGAGGAGAGTGAGACAAGTGACACTGCATTAACAGACAGACAACAGGAGGACAGTGAGACAAGTGACACTGCATTAACAGACAGACAACAGGAGGACAGTGAGACAAGTGA
>NC_137912.1:3372088-3389588 GCF_963457725.1 Sprattus sprattus | reverse complement strand
ACCACGCATCACACATGATACACACCACGCATCACACATGATACACACCACGCATCACACACCATACGCACCACACACACCACGCATAACACATCATACACACCATGCATCACACACCCTACGCACCACGCACCACATACCACACACACCACGCATCACATCATACACACCACACACACCACGCATCACATCATACACACCACGCATAACACATCATACACACCATACACACCATGCATCACGCATCATACACACCATACGCACCACATACCATACACACCACGCACCACACACCATACGCACCACGCACCACATACCACACACACCACGCATCACACATGATACACACCATACACACCACGCATCACACACCATACACACCACACACACCATGCATCACGCATCATACACACCATACGCACCACACACACCATACGCACCACGCACAACACACCACATACCATACCCACCACTCACCACACCCCATACCTCAACAGTTATAGCATAGTTGAAGTATGAGATGAATCTAAGTGTGCACTGAGTGTGTGACTGCTATCTGATCTGGTGTCTGATGTCTCCTGCAGTTCTACCTGTCCTACCACCTGTACATCGTGGCCTGTGCCGGCGCTGGAGCGACTGTCATTGCTCTGGTAAGACACACACACACACACACACACACACACACACACACACACACACACACACACACACACACACACACACACACACACACACACACACCGGTGACTGCCATTGCTCTGGTAAGACACACACACACACACACACACACACACACACACACACCGATGACTGTCATTGCTCTGGTAAGACACACACACACACACCGATGACTGTCATTGCTCTGGTAAGACACACACACACACACACACACGCACACACACACCGATAACTGTCATTGCTCTGGTAAGACCTGCTGTACACCTCCGTCCACAGGGCCTGGGGCCTGCAGATCTCTCAAGGCCCCAGGGCCCATACACACAGCCACACACACACACACACCCACACACACACCCACACACACACCGATGACATGAGCATACACACACACACACACACACACCGATGACATGAGCATACACACACACACACACACACCGATGACATGAGCATACACACACACACACACACACCGATGACATGAGCATACACACACACACACACACACACACACCGATGAGACGAGCATACACACACACACACACACACCGATGACATGAGCATACACACACACACACACACACACCGATGACATGAGCATACACACAGACTTTCACACACACACACACACACACACCGATGACATGAGCATACACACAGACTTTCACACAATGCTCAGTGAGAACACACACCACTGAGGATCTCTCATGACACAGCACACTCACACAATGCCCACTGAGCACACACACACACACCGATGAGATGTACACACAGACACAATGTGTACCTTGCTAGTAATGCAAATCTCTTAAGACAAAGGCATTAGCCAAATGGGCACAAACCGGCACACAAAACAGAAGTCATTTATAGTATTTAGCTCTAGATTTTTATTTTTTATTTGCTAAGCTGCAGCATTTTATCATCATCATCAGCAGAAACCCTTTTTCCTATTGGTTGAACGTTGGCAGTGCTTGATATGCACTTGCAGTCTATTCTTACACTCTTTTGCACCAGACTCAGTGGCATCTACCAATGGAACAGATTATGAAACCACGGGGCCCCTGGGCCTGGACCTGTGAAAGGCCCCCCCCCCCCTTTTGCATGCAAAACATTACTTAAATGTAATGGGGTTTTTTCAACAGTACAATAACTAAATTCACCTGTGCCTCAACAGGATTTACAGCGCGCATACACATTTTCTAACACAGCGCAGGTACACTCAAATAAAGGCAATTGCAAATGAACAAAATACACTTTCAACCACAAATAAGAGATACATATCAGCGACTTCACGCACAGGCTCTGGCTTAGGGCCCCCTGAGCTCTTGGGCCCCTGGGCTTGGGTCCGGTAGGCCCGTTAGGTAATCAATCTCTGCAGCTACCCCTGGTGGCAAACCATGGCCTCAAGAGTTACTACTGATTGTGATCAGGATGAACACACCTCCCATTAAGGTTTTTACTTTGTTGCAAAGGCAGATAATGTTTAGAAACTCATTTGCAACAAAGGCTGTCAACCTGGTTCTGTGTAATGTGTTTTTGAACATGAAATGGTTTGACCGGATTCACATTTTTTTTTTAAAATGTAATCTAAGTCTAAAAAAGGATTGTTCTGTTGTTTGTGGACTTGAACCCGTGTTCTGTTCTGATAGTGCGTCTACTTTTCATTGGCTCGTTTATTTGACCTCTGACCCTGCTCGTGTGTGCTCTCTCTCTCTCTTCCTCACAGCTCCTCTTCATGATGGCCTCCACATATAACTACGCTGTTTTCAAGTTTAAAGGCTTTCGCCACAACAGCACCTCTAAGTTTTAAAAGCAAAAACAAACCCAAGTTGCCAGCGTCCATGGATTTAATACTGCTCTTGGGACGTTCTTAAAATGAAAGACACACAGACAGAGAAAATGTAGAAGATAATCCTATCTATCCTGTAGAAACGGACATTTTAGTGTTGTAACTAATTGACGAGTTATGCAGTGCTTTCCTAGTTGACCTTCTATACTTTTCCAAACCCTGGGACTGGCACTGTGTTGTTTAGAGATATACTGTACAGTCAGAGATTTGGCAGTTACACTTTTATGGTGTGTTTCTTCTGAGCAGATGTTTTGTAGAAGCCCAAACCTGTTTAGATCCCAAGCTGATTTAATAAACTTAGGACTCTTGCTACATTATAGGAGGCGTATATTTCAGAACCTTTTTTGTCACCGAAATGGATCGGTTGCTAGGATACTCCGGCACCATTTCAGTATCATCCTTCGGTATCAACGAGTCATGAGTCGTTGTTATCACATACTATTATTTGTAAATATTCAAAATATGTTCAACTCGAAATGAATGACTGCTTGATCTAGGCAGAAAGACGTTTATTGTCAGCTCTTTTTCAAGCTGTTAGCAAGGTTAGCATGTAGTAATGGGATCTGCAGAAAGAGAGAACAGATAGTTTTGTAGAATGGTTAGCATGTAGCAAAGGGATCTGCATAAAGACAGAACAGGTAGTGTTGTAGAGTGGTTAGCATGTAGCAAAGGGACCTTCAGACAGAGAGAACAGGTAGTGTTGTAGAGCGGTTAGCATGTGGCAAAGGGATCTGCATAAAGAGTGAACAGGTAGTGTTGTAGAGCGGTTAGCATGTAGCAAAGGGATCTGCATAAAGAGTGAACAGGTAGTGTTGTAGAGCGTTTAGCATAGCATTGATCTCATCTAATCTTATTCCCCTATTTCATTTCATACACTAACCAGTAACATACTTTAGGACGTCTTCATTACCAGTTTAAATTTGTAATAGCGATTAAAACTGGAAGTTGTTTTATGTTCTTACACTTTTTGTAAAGATCATTGTCATTTCTTCTGCCTGAGAATGACACGTTTATTTAGTTTTTTTGTTATACTTGTGAGGCTTTTTCAACAGGTTTTTGCTGTATACTGTTAATATGAAGAGGGGCCATACATATCATTTTTCTGGAGATCGTTTTACCTCTTGTCTTGTGTGTTAGTAGGCACTCGTGTTTTACCATGCACTAACTGCCATCAAAGTCATCCCATTGACACATTTAATATCAGCATTCCCTTCCTCAATGAGTGAATAATAATAATAATAATAATAATAATAATAATAATAATTAGTTATAGAGTCTAGTGTAGCATTACCGATGTAGCTTGCTTTTGCTCACTAACCCACTCACTGGCGGTCCTCCCCCCTCCCTGCCCCTCTCTCTCTCCCTCCCCCCGGTCTTTCTCTTGGCCTCCCCTCTCCTCCCGCACTCCCTCTCTCCTCCAGATCCACTATCTCATGATCCTGGCGGCCAACTGGGCCTACCTGAAGGACGCCTGCCAGACCCACGCCTACCAGGACATCAAGACCAAGGACGACCAGGAGCTGACGGACGTGCAGTCTCGCTCCAAGGAGGCCATCAACTCCTACTCATAAGGGCCCGGCCACGGCACACACACACACACACACACACACACACACACACACACACACACACACACACACACACATCCCTCTTGGTCCCCTCACACCCTTTCCTCTCTTCGTCTTTTCTATCTCTCTTTCAAACACAGACATACATGCACCCACATGCACACACACACACACACACACACACACACACACACACACACACACACACACACACAGACAGAGCTGCACCCCCCCACCCCAACCCTCAGGCTGCACCCTGCTGACTAACACGGCTCAGTGTTGCTTCTCCCGACCACCACGTGACATGACGGCCTCGTGAGGCTCCCGTAACCGTGACAGAACACCAGCTCGTGCGTTTTCTGAAACGTTATTATTTCGTTTCTTTTTTTAAAAACAGTTTTGTGGCAATGCATGTGAAATGCCTTAATGGAGTCACAGTGTGCTCAGTTCCGTTTAGAGTCACGTGAGGTCAGGGTGGACCCCGGGACTAAGACGAACGTGAGCGCGCTGTGACCCCTGTCGGGTGATTTTTCCAGTGTTTGTGGTGGACTGTCTAAAGTAGCCGTGTGTCGTGTCGAGACTGTGACGCTTCGGTTCAGGCTTCATGACGCGTGGTGAAGGGGGAGGTGGCACCCACTACTCTTAACTGTCTGCACTAACTCAACCAGGACGTTTCACAGGAACTTCCTTTTTTTTTTTGGTGTTTTATACATTTAAATATAAATATAAATATATAAATATATAAATATATAACTGTGTGAATGTGTATGAATGTTGTTGTTTTTTCTAACTCTTAAAAAGTATGTCAGGTTTAATAGAACCTCTTTCTGCTCTCTCTCTCTCTCTCTCTCTTTTCTCTCTTTGTCTTTCTTAGTTACTTCTTACAGTTTTTGTTTTCTGAATCTTTTTTATGGTTATACTTGACACATTGCACTGCTGTAAAATCAGACAAAATCCTTATACTCTCTTTCATAAACTAACTCACTCAAAAAATCAGACTTCTCAGATCTGCGTGGATCGCTTTTTCTCAACTTAATTCAAACTGAACAGTGGCAAAAGAAACCCTGTGAGGGGATTGGATTGATGTTGCTATTTCAACTGACAATTTCACGTTAATGCGGAAAAGTGGAAACATTATAAACGTACGTTTGTTTTCAGATATATATAACATGCCTGAAGAATGAGAAATATCTGGTTTGCACATGTTGTCTCAAGTAAGCTAATAATTGATCAAACTGAATATTTGATCTAAGTTCTAGAACATTCTAGAACTTTCTGAAGGGATATCCTTTAAAATAAACGAGCAAGTTTTGTTTTCTTTTTTTATCTTCCCTGTGAAAAATTAATTTAAATATTACTTTACTGATATAATTTTTTTTTTTTATTTCCGTTTGGATTTTAAAGTTGTTGGTCTTTACAATGTTCAAAGATGCAGCCATGTAACATATATATTTCTTGAATCGGTGGAAAAGAGTGAATTAGCTAATTAGCTATCTATATAATCTCAGTGTATTGACTCAGCAGTACGATGGCAGCTGACACAATTCCTAATTGAGCTACTGTGTAACATTGCTTGGATTTTATCTTGGGTTTGATTTACAATCTTGTGATTTATGCAGCATTTGTGTCCTTTCTTACCCTCCTGGCCGCCCCTGCTAATAACATGCCATGTCTGTGGAATATTGGATCTTATAACTGTAACCCTCCGTGTTGTTGGATAAGTGCTCCTGAAAACTGCCATGTTAACATCCATTGTGTCACAGTACGGTATTTCTGGTCAGGCACCTGTGGGGACTGTCTTTGAAGGGCCCTCCTTAACAACGATGCATCAGTCACGGCATGGCAGTCATAAGATTGTATTTAATGTTTTTAATACAGCTATCTCCATCCATACATTCAGTATAGGAGAACAAACACCTCAACACTTGTCACATTTCTTGGCATGTCATGGTTATGTAACCTGCAACACAAGTTGGCGCAAGATATCCCGTGATATCCTAAATGAATGCTTGCTATAGATGTGTCACTTGCATTTCATGTTGGAATTGTGTGGTTAAGATCGCCCCCATCAAAGAGCAGTTTTTCTACGTGAGTTCTTATATTTAAAAGATTTTACTAATACCACTCTTACACAAATGTGATGAGTCTTTGAGCATACACAAAACAAAGTTGTATTTTTTTTCTTTCTTTTTATTAAAAGCATGTTGTCCACATGGTGAGGTTGACCTACAAAAATCATAACCTATGCGTTTTGGTTCCTGCCCAATGTTCGGATTGATCCACTGATCGCAATCTCCGTCTCGACCTCTCCTGTTTTTGTATCAGAAGACGTGTGCCTGGATGTTTTATTGCTCCCCTTTTTATTGCATGATGGAAAGATATCCTTGACTTCCTCTCCCTGATCTGTAGGTGATGTGTTGTCAGAATTATGGTAGGCAGTGTTCACCCTCGTAAACCGCCCCCCCTCCCCTTTCTCCCACTGTGATTTGATGGAATTGTAGTTCCTAGTTGTTCCATAGTCCATTTTCTTTGGAAAAAGTTGACGGTTTTATGACTCCTGTATAGTGATGATTTTTGTACCCTTCTCTAGTAAAACTGATATTTTCTATGATCGCCAACTTGTCTCCACAGCTGTCTCATTTTTGAGGAATCTTTTTGTGTGTGTTTTGTGTGTGAGTGTGTTGGGGGGGTCATATTTGTATACAGTCTCATTGGAGTAGGGCTACATGACGCCATACAACACATCAACCTTTAGTCTGTGGTTTGGTTATTTGAGTGTGTGTGAGTGTGGGGTCATTTGAGTGTGTGTGAGTGTGGGGTCATTTCAGTGTGTGTGAGTGTGGGGTCATTTCAGTGTGTGTGAGTGTGGGGTCATTTGAGTGTGTGTGAGTGTGGGGTCATTTCAGTGTGTGTGAGTGTGTGGTGGATAGGGGTTCTGCGGTCGGGTCTCTCCAAAACAAGCAGCACAAAAAAGCTTACAAGAATGCTAATCTTTTAATTCCAACAAACAAAATGTCACTTAACTGATATCAAAATAATGTATACATAATTCATAAAAAGTTCTTGTTTGGGGGGGAGCTGTGGCGCTAGCGGCAGCAGCCCTATACCATAAATGGGTTGGAATACCCATGGGGACCCGGTTCGAGTCCGACTCGCGTTCATTTCCCGATCCCTCTCCCGAATCTTTCTCCAGCTCGCTTTCTGTCTCTCTCTACTATCCTGTCCGATAAAAGGCATAAAAGCCCAAAAATAAATCTTTAAAAAAATAAAAAAAGTTCTTATTTGCGTCACTTCAGGAGAGCTATTTTGCCAGTGACTCTGATGCCATTTGATGTTGAATGTTGTACGAGTCACTTGAGTTTATTGAAGATAAAGGTCATGGGTGCCCATCCGTTTTCTCCTATCCTTCAGAACTCTGGAATGCCCAGCCTAACTAGATTAGGAGAGTGCCCTGGAGTCCGGCCTACAAGACTATTTTAGAAAGGTTTCAGGAAAACACCTTTTAAAAAGACAAATACAATAATTACCTGACAGCTAAGCTACTTCTTTTGACCTTTTTTGACTACTTGCTGACTTACTGTTGACTGCTTTTACATTATTGTCAATTACTATTGTGTACAAATACATATATACCTTATATTATTATTTATAATTTTGTTCTGTACCAAATGGTACTGGTTCTCACAAGCATTAACCAAACTGAAAGAATCTGACTGTACGATAGATAGATAAAAGTGTAGTCCAATACATTTTTGTCAAATTCAGAACATTTCTCCTCTGTCTTCCAGCCATCTAGCTAGTCCAGTGTGTGTGCTCAAATAACTCCAGTGTTTGTACCCAGTCCTGGCTCTGTAATTGTTACTGTAATAGTCAGGGACGTGCACAGGAATTTTGACGGGCAGTTGCTTTTTTTTTTCTCGGAGGGGCACTTACTCGAGGAGGGCAAACGGGCAGTTGCCCAAGCAACCTTAGCACACTCCTGTGCAAGTCCCTGGTAATAGTGGCTCAAGCAGACCTATACACAATTCCAGCTCTGACAGTGCAGAACATGGCTGTGGTAAAGTACTGGAAGAGAGGGGGAGATTAGAGAGAGGGGAAGAGATGGAGAGAGAGGGAGAGAGAGAGGGAAAGAGATGGAGAGGGAGAGAGATGGAAAGAGATGGAGAGAGAGAGGGAGAGATGGGGAGAGAGGGAGAGAGTATGAGAGCGAGCAAGCAAGGAAGTGAGAGGGAAAATGAGAGGGGAGAAGCAGAGAAAAGAGGAGAGAGAGGTTGATGAAGAGAGAGAGAAAGAGAAGAGAGGGAGAAAAAAGAGATAGAGAGCGCAGATTGGAGAGGTGTAAATTGATTGGCCATTGTAACATATCAACAACCTTTCGCCAAAATGGAGGACAGCACCTTTAATGGGAAAGACCAAGGCAATTATACATTAATGACCTTGTCGCTGCCAAATGTGAGTCCGCTGCCTGATGTGAGTCCGCATGCGCAAACACAAACGGTTTACGGCAGAAGGCTCAGGAGCAAACTATCCAAGACGTGCATGCTCATACATTTAATATCAACGTATCTGGCTTCTCTTAACACATAATGTAGGTTTATTTAACGTAGTGTTTTATAATTTTGTCAACGGTTTACAGCATAAGGCTCAGTGTCAACATATGGGGCTATGTTGTATTACTGTTACTAGTAGGCTAATGAATGCACTGCTTAACTAATAATTCAATAAACATGAAGCTTAACATCATAAACCTTGGTGGATTTCAAACGTAAACAAATGCGCTTGTCATTCCACTTCATGCTGTAGCCTACACCACCAGCATTACCTGGCTCGTTGTACTACAATAGTGTCGCAAAGTTTGCGCATGCGGACTCACATCAGGCGGGTCCTCACATTTGGCAGCGACAGACCTAACAGGAGCTCCATACCAGTGTTTGCTTTAGCATTAGCACGGCTAGCTGTTCCTTTGGAACCCATGCTGTAAGCAACACTGTTATTCAAAGACAAAACACACATCTCAGAAAATCCACTGCATAAAAATAATACAACAATAATGTTACATATTTGGCACCATCTTTGTCATGCTTAAAAATGACGCAAGTACAGTGTAACCCCTAAGAATCAGGTAAGTGCACATGTCTGTCATCATGTAGACAGAGATACAGGACAGTGTGTGTGTGTGTGTGTGTGTGTGTGTGTGTGTGTTTGTGTGTGTGTGTGTGTGTCTGTGTGTGTGTGTGTGTGTGTCTGTGTTTGTGTATGTGAGACACACGCTCTTGACATGGGAGTGCATTTGCAGTTCATCAGAAAGTATCTTAACATGGGTCAGGTGTCTGCATCTAGTCGACTCAGTGCGTTTTAAAAGCGTGTTCACTCTTGGCACCTGAACTATATGAAACAACCTGACAAAGCTAACAGCCAAGCACTCTGAATGTGAAAGACGCAGGGCCAGCTTTGCAGCCTTGCATATTTTCATCTAGCAGTTTTTGTCTAGGCATGTTTTCAGAGTCCACTGTTCTGACCGTTCTCTCTCTGCATCTGTCTGACTGTGTCAGTACCTCTCCTTAGCAGCAGGGGGCGTTGGAGCGCGGCTTCCTCCGCAGATCCACTGTGTCAGATGGCAGCATATGCTCTGCCCTGTCCTCGGATGCCATCACGCGCCGCACGGCCTCTTCGAAGGCCGCCGTCACGTTGGTGGCGTCCTTGGCGCTGGTCTCGAAGTACGGGTGACCGCCGTTGTCACGGCACCACCGCTGGGCCTCGTCGGCAGACACCTGCCTCTCCGGCACGTCCACCTTGTTGCCCAGCACCACGAAGGGGAAGCGGTCGGGCTCGCGCACGTCGGCGTAGTAGGCGAACTCCTTCTTCCAGTTGGGCAGGTTGAGGAAGCTCTGGCTGTCGTCCACGCTGAATGCCAGCAGGCAGCAGTCGGAGCCGCGGTAGAAGGGGGTCCTCAGGCTGCGGAATCGCTCCTGGCCCGCCGTGTCCCAGATCTGTAACGTGACGGTGCGCCCGTCGACCTCCAGCTCTTTGTTGAGGAACTCTACGCCGATGGTGTGGAAGAGGTGCGTGTCGAATTTGTCCGCAACGTACCGGTTCATCAGGGAGGACTTGCCCACGCCCCCGTCCCCCAGGAGGATGACCTTCAGCAGGGACGACTTGGAGGTCATGGTGCAGACACCTGGATGAGAGCAGAGGAACTAGAGTTATAATAATAATAATAATAATAATAATTCATTTTATTTTTAACGCACTTTTCATTCCAAAGAATCTCAGAGTGCCTACATAGTTAGAACTGTTATGCCGTGTAGTGCACTTTACAATAAAAGGCTCACACGGTCAGCGTGGGTTTTACTATAGCTTTTACTGGGCGACTTCTAACATGTATCTCACAGTCTACTGCCAGTATGCCTACTGCATTCTGGGTAATGCAGTTAACGTAATGCCATAACAACACAAGAAACAAGGAAAGAAGGAGGCATAATTGAATTTGAAAGATATTTGACTCTTCATAACAATTCACCCTGCCAAAGTGTTCCAATGGGATTCTGCACAGTTCATGTAAACGTGGAAAGTGCTGAATAGGCTACTATTCTGCAAATACTCTTTCAAAATAAGAGTTCGCTTCTTCTGAATAAAATGAATGATTACACAAATAAGCACTTTGAAGTAGTGGTATGGTTAAGAAAACTTAAAAATATGATCAGAAGTAAATGGCGTACAGAAACACGTTCTTAACCGCCACACACATTCAATCTTCAAAGTAGTGTGTGTACAAAAACTCTAAAATCCCTTTAACAAGGTTATAAAACCATGAATAAGGGCTTAATGTCTACAGACACAGGCCTGGGGTGCTGCTTGTGAAAAGGACTAATTCAGCTATCAGATCAAAGAAGTGATAGTGTAACCCAGGTAGGAATAGTGAGACACTTGTAAAAATGACGAGTCTGTGAGTTATTAGAGGCATACAAATGTTATGGTGGATTTTCTCTTGAATGCCATGGTCATTATATTACCCTGACACGTTCTGGGCACGTATCCATATAAGGTAGCCTAAATGGTGTCGTCACAGCTACGGTAGGTTAGCCTACTATTTTGTGCAGGTGTGTCCCATGTTAACGCGTGGAAACAAAATGTCTCTTGTACTATTAAAATCAAAACACGTTTAAGACACCTGTGATTAGATAACTACTGCAACGACATACCCCACTTCGGCATACTTTCGGCCATCTTACCGGCTTGTCAAATAACTTCATTCTAGATCCGGAGAACCACAGATAGGCTATGTCTGATATAGCTATAGTTCAAAGATAACGTTATGACTGCATTAGGTTATGGGATGGCCAGGGTGGTAGGCTATCCCGTATCCATCTTAACAATATTTTCTTGTTTTGGCAGGGGTGCAATGTAAATGACACAGGACATTATACCAGCAGACAATAGTTTACGGCAAGTTAGACTTTCAGTAGCTATGTTCTCAAATGCAAAAAGAATCCAAAGGCATGCTAGAGGAATAACACAATAACACATTACCTTTATCAGTTTACGAAAATGTTGCCAATGAAGTCACGCTGCGCCATCCCATCTCTGCTCCGCAATTCTTTTAGCTCAAACTTCACTAAGACATGGCGCCCTTGGGTAACTCCGACACAAGTGACGCTCATATGACCGACCTCACACACACACGTACACACTCATCTCGCCTAGGCTAGACGTCAGTTGAAGACGTATGATTTTTGCGTAGCTTGGGAGTTCTGATTATTTTCCTATTTTGTTCGGGATGTGCATTTCTGGTACTGTTTTAAAAAAAAATAGAATGAACTATGTGACGGTAGGTTATAGCCTACAATAAAGATGAATAAATGATGTGGCAAAACTGACACTCAATCTGATATCTAAAATATGTGTGTGTGCAAGTACTCAGTGGTATGCGGAACTTTCTCACACAATGATGTGTTTGTTTGTGAAAGAATTTAGTACAACCTGTAGGAGTCTTAACTCAGAAAGCACATAAAGTTGATGACAAAGTGGTGACTAACGGATACAAATGCGTATTATACAGTTCAGACACTAATTGACACAAGTCTCAGTCGTGCAACACCAGACCAAGTTCATTACATTAAATCATGATCACGAGTCAGGATGATCGCACTGTCATCATGACTGTTGCTGAAGTGGCAGTTATCAGTTATCAAGGTTGTTACAAGCAAAGTAAACACACAAGTGTGTTCAACACTTCACACAAGCCAAGACCATTTATCATAATAATAAATTATAATATAAAAACTAGCCCTTCTCATGAACACTCCAGAGTTGGATTAATTGAAAATCTTGTCTACATTTTACAAATCAAGCAGACCATAAGATGATTAATTCACAGCACTCTTTGCAAGCCTGTCTTCTGCCTGTCTTCCTTTCTCTTGAATGTGTTCTAGAAATCTATCAGTCCCATCCCATTACACAAATCATTATTTGAATCATGTGCTCCGCATTTGACTTTCTGAACAATGACTGGAAGTTGGATGGACATTATGGTTGTATCCTCCAAGCTACTCAGAATTAAGTTGCTGAGAGCTCACGATGTCCTGTTAGGCTACTTTAAAATAGAAAGCAGACCATCTCGTTTTTTTATGTATTTTATGTTGTGGTTGGTATTATTCTTCATTTCTTTATTCTTCCTGCTGGCCATCATATCACACTGTCTGTAAGGAAAATAAATGAAAGAGACCTGGGCACTAACTCAAGAGGCTTCAATTGCCCAGTGATGCGTGACGCAGCTCAGGATCACGGGAAATGTGCCGCCCGGGACGGAACCCCTGGCAGCTTATCAAGTCACATGCTCTACGCGTGCAGCGTTCGGTCAGTCACATGTGTAAGCAGGCTACAATTCATCAAGTTCACTTATGTCTATCTGCATCTCGCAGGCTCTCAAGTCTCAACAATATGCTATATCTTTGGCAGACAATGCATTAGCATTATGAGTGAGTCTATATTGTATTGCATTTAAATGTGTAAAAGTTATGGCTAATAGGATAACATAACTCTCAGAGAGAGGTAATGTAAAAAAAAAAAAAAAAAAAATGGAAAGATTCAGGAAATGAAATCACGTTGGCCAAACCCACCGCCTCAGTGTTGCTCTCAGCTGACCTCTTTAAGTTGTCAGTAAGTTCTACTGTTCTACTTGCCCAGTATTCAGCAGAGCTACAAATGGTTGATGTTCCAGTACATCCTTAACTGTAGCCAGAACAGAACCACTTAAACTAGGCTGGCAATCAGAGATGCATAAAGTTATTGACAGTCCTACAATTCTATCCACTGAATACACAACTTGAAGTAAGAAGAATTAGTCTACAATCAAGATTCTCAGTCCCAAATAGCACTTTATAGGAACAGTGATGACACCGAATAATGATGATAATAATAATAAACTTTATTTGTATAGCACCTTTCATACAAAACAATGAAGCTCAAAGTGCTTAAAAGATGATGTGAAGGGGTCATTGCTGTTTGGGCATTTATCTTCATTAGACTAAAAAGGGCAAGGCACTTCTAGTGAATAAGTGGACATTGTCTGTAATAACAACTTAACATCTGAAAAAATAGTTCATTTTTAAATGTATTCCAACCAACATCTACGTGGAATTGGGATATGTAAGCAGGACACACCCTCCTTTGGCATAGAAGCAAAGTCTAAAATGCCAAGTAATACCTCTAAAAAGTTAACATGTTTAACACAGGAACGATAATTTAGTCACACCAGCTCTTGCTTATGTAGTCTTTTCTGTTGTCCGTTTTTGGATATGAAGCTAGTGGCAGCTAGCAGCTCAGTAAGGTGATCCCTTCTTGTGTTTGGATATGATGGGGTTTACTCATGATCAAATCAGCCTCTAACTGTCACCAGTGAAATCCATTATCCATTTTAAATCTTATCACTTCTGTTGTGCGTCAGAGTTTTTAAATCAACAAAATCAGACTTCCTAACTTTTACCTGAGTCCAATTCTAAACCTAATTTAGACTGATTGCATGATCTCATGAAGCCCCACTTTTGGCCAAACACTATAACTTTGTTGTATATGAATATGAGCCTCCTAAGATAACATAAAGCAATAGCATACAACAGTTAAAGCATTATTTTAATATTTCCATACTTGTGAAGAATATGCCTAACCACCTATACATTCTTCTGCCTAGAGAATCAAATTATTTCGACAGCTTTATCACCAACTCTGTAGTGTTCATACCTGCACCTTCATAGTCTACCAGTAGGGGGAGCAGGTGGTAAATAAGTAGGACTAAGCTGCTCTGTCTGTGTGGCCCTTGAGGATGGAGGCATTTCAGTGACTATAACAGGGCAAATGTCAAATAATTGAATTATATTTCTTACTACTAATTATACAATATCTACAAAAACCCATATCTGCCTTCAAAATATTTCAGGTGTCAAATGATTTCTTCTTTTCTACAGACAACAGAAGAGTAAGATGCAGTACACAGTGCCCCTCCCCATAAAAAAAAACTAAACAAAAAAACATCCAATGAATTTAAAAAGAAACACATCCCAAATTTAAAATTATATTAAATAATACATGATCAACATGCACACTATCTCTCTGTCACACACAATAATCATAATATAATGGTGGACGTGATTTACAGAAGTTAATAATATAAACTACAACATTAAAACAAAATGATGACATGTAAACACATTTCCCTTCAAACACCACATTTAGGGCTGGAATAAATGAAGCAGTGGTAACCATGGAGACATGTTAAGACTGCTGAGTGACTAAGGCTCTAAGCTGGTCTGGCAGGGAGCTCTGTTTTAGTGCAGTACAACCAAGCTGACTCAGCATTGCAGTCGGATCACTAATACGTTACTCTTAGAAGATCTAAGGGATCTGAAATTGATCTTGGTATCCTGTTGGTGAGGAGGGAAAAGACCATGGCACTATTGACAAACTTCTAGAAATAAGAATCAAGAGAAAAGATCTAAGGGTTAATAACATGTGGTCTATTATGCGGAGGTCCAAACAACCCTTCTGCAGACTTCCATCCGTAGTGCAGCGGATACTTGTGGGCGGAGAGAACTCTGTGGCTTATAGAGAACGTCTCTGCCATTTCCCCTGAGCTCCACTGGAGGGTGTTCACCACTGCAGCACAGACAGGAAGCTGTGTGTGTGTGTGTGTGTGTGTGTGTGTGTGTGTGTGTGTGTGTGTGTGTGTGTGTGTGTGTGTGTGTGTGTGTGTGTGTTGGTGTCATCCTTCCCAACGAAATGCATTTGATGCATTCTCATGTATCACACAAAACCAAACAAATGCTGCTGTGTCCGACATAAAATCAGTTTGGACTGAGATTTTTGGGACGAGATTGTTAATATTTCATCTTTTCCCATTAAGCATTAAATCATAAATCATCATTAAACAGGGGGGCGTTGCCAGAGGGGAGTTCAGCGCAGACGTGACATTTGCTCAGTGGTTTTGTTTTTTTTAATTAATGTTTGTTCATCGTTGCATAGAGGGATAGTATGTAGGTGGGATGTATAGAAGATACATTGTCATGGTATGCAGATGGGCTGTACTACTAGAAATGTTTATCTAAATATAAATGCAAACTGACCATTTCCTTGTTGCTTTTAAGTGACCTTATTACATTAGAGTCAGTACTACTGTTCACACAAATAACTGGGGAATGCTACGAAAGTCTAGCTTATGTTTCTGTAGAATTCCCTGCAGTCAATGCTCAGGGTAAGGGTATTACTGGTTTTCTCCATAAGGAATAACGGTTTATCTTAAGACAAATGGGCTGAAGAGACCTACGTCAGCTTATCAGTCTGTAATAGCATTTCTGTTTTGGGTTGCCACTGAAATATTTATGTTTTGATGCACAGATTAGTTAAGGCCACATTTGTATTTAGATAATTCGAATGCATTGTGTAATAACAAATAAATCAAATTAAAAACAACACAAAGTCTGCTGATTCTACGACTGCTTCCATTAAAATCTAAATGTAATCTCAAAGCAGGAAAATAATTGTTGGGGAATTCTTGTATTTTAGGAGTTGTTTGATGGTGATCAATTCCTGAATGTAAAAGCTCGATGTGGATTATTTCAAAATGGTTGATTCAAATCTGTTTGTATGATTTCAAATCACGAGTCACTATATCAGCGAAGGCAATCACCAAATGTATCCATATTGATCTGGATCAGATATTTTTTTTATTTAACGAAAATAGAAATTCAAGCTTTGCTTCATGCTCATTCAAAACACAGTTTGAACAGTTTTGAAGTGGTTCAGCAGTTGTCCTGCCCTTCAATCCATTGAGGCAACTCTTCAAACCGCCTTGCAAGGTAAAACGCCCCTGTACCAATGTCAGAAGCAGACCCAGCCACCCTGATACCACTGTACCCATGTCAGAAGCAGACCCAGCCACTCTGGTACCACTGCTGCCCGCATCCTGAACAGGTCACAAAGGTCATGGCTTCTTCCCCGGGGTCCCCCTGACGCACCCAGGACGGCAGGAAGAGTGTGCCACGTGAGATCTGGGTGACCCGACAGTCCATGCCCTGGCATCGCTCGCAGCGCAGCTTACGGGTACGAGTGCCCTCCACATCACGCGGCAGCTGGCACTCGTTAATGCCAGCTGCTGCGTACGCCTGCCTCTCCCTCCGCAACTCCACCCCGGCCATGTCTTCCACCGACATCTGGACAAACTCCTCTGGTGTCAGACTGCCTGACAGCAGACCCCGTCTGAGATGAGGACATTTTGGGTTGCGCAGGTTTGCCACTTTGCTCCGTACGCAGGTCTTGTACTTGGGCATGTTTGTGCCATACACTGCATGAATGTGACCTTCAATGTTGCAAGCTAACGCTGCTATCGCTGCTAACGTGTCTGCGTGCTCTGGGTCCTTCTCCGGGGTCAGCGCCTGTTGAAGTAGCAGAACACATTTCTTCCGGACCTGGCAGGGCTCTGAGGCGGCGTTTATTGAAGGGGTCTCTAAATCCACCCGTCTTGAGTTGATCTCTGATGTCACTTCCTGTGAAGATGACTCTCTTGGCACGAGTTGGTCATGTGTTTTACTAGGTGCAATTCCGCTAATGACATCAGAATGTGTCTGCGATTCAATCCGTTCGTCTCCACTTGCTTCAGCCGACGGTCTGTCCTCTTGAAAACAAGACGCTGCTGCATCAGCTGTGGCCAGTTCACATCTATCTGAAGAAGCATCTGTCGGCTTGTTGATTATGAGTTCAGCACATCCATCTGCCTTTGCAGTAGCAGTGGACTCATGTTTGCAGACTCGCCCCTGTCCATGGCTGTACAATCTCTTCCATTTCGAAAGTAGGACTTTAGAGGTTTTTCTCACTTCTGTCTCTGGACAGGACTTGACAAGTAGATAGAGGACCT
>NC_137912.1:3345912-3351888 GCF_963457725.1 Sprattus sprattus | reverse complement strand
GATAGTAGAAGACAACAAAGGCTGCTTGTCTGATGAAAGACACACATACTGTCTCTCTCTCTCTCTCTCTCTCTCTCTCTCTCTCTCTCTCTCTCTCTCTCTCTCTCTTCCCAAAAGTAATTTCTGCCAGCGCAGTTCTCACTTCCAAACACCTGTAAATGCGCCTGGTTAAACGGTTAGGTTACTGCCAAGCGCCCATCGTCATGGAAATCCTGTAATAGTTTACTGACAGCACACTCACTCTTAGGGGCACAACCCTCTTACAAACACACACACACACAACCCCCTTACAAACACACACACACACTCACACACAACCCCCTTACAAACACACACACACTCACACTTAGGGGCCTTGAAAGCCTTGGAGTTTTTTTTGCCTCGTGCAGATAAGAGCATGTTTGTTTCGCGTGTTCCTCGCTGATATTTGGTCGAATCTGGGGGACGGCCTGGGCCAAGCTAAGCATTACGGGCTTAAAAACACACAAGGCTATCAGATGAGTCTGTGTTGCGCTGGCCGGCCTTGTTTGGGGGCTTTGTGCTTGTGCCTGCACGGTGCGGTGTGATGTGTGTGTGTGTGTGTTTTTGTAAGGGGGTTGTGTGTGTGTGTGTGTGTGTGTGTGTTTGTAGGGGGGTTGTGTGTGTGTGTGTCTGTGTGTTTGTAAGGGGGTTGTGTGTGTGTGTGTGTGTGTGTGTGTGTGTGTGTGTGTGTGTTTGTAGGGGGGTTGTGTGTGTGTGTGTGTGTGTTTGTAGGGGGGTTGTGTGTGTGTGTCTGTGTTGTCGTAATTTTACACTTTGTGATGGAGGAGGAGAATGGAGGAGGAGAGGAGGAGGTGCTTGGCTGGAGGAGAGGAGCCCTGAACCTGACCCTTTGGCCGAGGGGAGGCTTGGGAGGGTTGGGAGGAATTGGAGCCGTTCCACCACTCCCCCTTCTCCTCCCTCTCTCTCTCCTTTCACCACTACCCCTTCTCCTCCCTCTCTCTCTCTCTCCTTTCTGTACTCCTCTGTTTCCTTAAGTTGTGTTATTTTCTTTCACTCATTCTCTTGCCCCTCCTTCCTCCATCTTATTTTCTCTCTCTCTGTTCTGCTCTCTCTCTCTCTCTCTCTCTCTCTCTGTCTTTTCATGCGCGCACACTCCTTCACTCTCTCTCTGTTGTTCTCCCTCTCCCTCTCCCTCTCCCTCTCCCTCTCCCTCTCCCTTCTGTTTTATTCGGCTTAATCCACTGGTATTTCCTTTCAGCGATTTCCTGCCAGGGCTTGGTCCTCCGTAAAGCCCAGCGAGAGAGAGAGAGAGGGATAGAGAGGGAGAGAGAGAGAGAGAGAGGGAGAGAGAGAGAGACAGAGAGACAGAGAGGGAGAGAGAGAGAGGGAAAGAGAGGGAGAGAGAGAAGGAGAGAGAGAGAGGGCTAGAGAGGGAGAGAGAGAAGGAGAGAGAGAGAGGGATAGAGAGGGAAAGAGAGAAGGAGAGAGACAGAGAGGGAGAGAGAGGAGAGAGAGGAGAGAGAGAAGGAGAGAGAGAGAGGGCTAGAGAGGGAGAGAGAGAAGGAGAGAGAGAGAGGGATAGAGAGGGAAAGAGAGAAGGAGAGAGACAGAGAGGGAGAGAGAGGAGAGAGGAGAGAGAGGAGAGAGAGAAGGAGAGAGAGAGAGGGATAAAGAGGGAGAGAGAGAAGGAGAGAGAGAGAAGAGAGAGGGGAGAGAGAGATAGAGAGACAGAGAGGGAGAGAGAGAGAGGGATAGAGAGGGAGACAGAGAAGGAGAGAGAGAGAGGGATATAGAGGGAGAGAGAGAAGGAGAGAGAGAGAAGAGAGAGAGAAGGAGAGAGAGAGAGAGAGGAGAGAGAGAGAGAGAGAGAGAAGGAGAGAGAGAGAGAGAGGAGAGAGAGAGAGGGCTGGGTACTCCTGCAGTCCTGCAGCTGAGCCTCAGATTGCTCTCTCTCCCCCCTGGGCCGTCCTCTCCCTCAGGCCTGGGTGTAGCAGGACGGCGCCTCTGTTGACCTGTGTGCCATTATCCCTCTAAACGTCTTTAAGCTAAACAAGCATACAAGCTTGATAAGCCAACAATCACCTCCAGTAATAGAGATAAGCATTTGTGTTTGTAAACCAAAGAAGGCAAATGAACAGGAGGAACTGGATTCAGCTCTCGGCTACACGTACCGTTCTTCTCGTCTGTTGCCCTGATTTATATCACACTCCTATCAAGCAGTCAATAGTAATGTCTTCAAAGTAAAAGTAATTAAATTGTTTGGCTGGTATTCAGTATTGCAGCCAACAAACCACTCCCGGTAAAAAGATGTTACCTGAGGGAGGGGTGTGAGTGAGTAAGTGTGTGTGTGTGTGTGTGTGTGTGTGTGTGTGTGTGTGTGTGTGTGTGTGTGTGTGTGTGTGTGTGTGAGTGAGTGTGAGTGAGTGAGTGAGTGAGTGAGTGTGTGTGTGTGTGTGTGTGTGTGTGTGTGTGTGTGTGTGTGTGTGTGTGTGTGTGTGTGTGAGTGTGTGTGTGTGAGTGAGTGTGAGTGAGTGTGTGTGTGTGTGTGTGTGTGTGTGTGTGTAAATGTGTGTGTTTGATTGACACTGAATGATCTGTTAGACAAGACCCTGCCAGAACAGGTAGAAGTGGGTTGCCTGAGGCCTCTGTCTGTCGTCACACCTCTCACTCTGGCTAGTTTAGACCTCAGGGCTTTCCTGCCCAAACGCAGATCCCTCTGTTTCTCTCTCTTTCTCTTTCTCTCTTTCTTTCTATCTTTCTCTCCCTCCCGCCCTCTTTCTTCTCTCAAAGCCCCCCTCCACAGAGAACTCATCCCAGCATGTTATCTCCTTCAGCTAAACACTGCCGAGCCCGGCCTCCCGCTGAAGCTTCCCCAGTACAAGTGTGTGTGTGTGTGTGTGTGTGTGTGTGTGTGTGTGTGTGTGTGTGTGTGTGTGTGTGTGTGTGTGTGTGTGTGTGTATGTGTGTGTGCGTGTGCGTGTGCGTGTGCGTGTGTGTGTGTGTGTGTGTGTCTCTGTGTGTGTGTGTGTGTGTGTGTGTGTGTGTGTGTGTGTGTGTGTGTGTGTGTGTGTGTGTGTGTGTGTGTGTGTGTGTGTGTGCTGAACCTGCCCCAGTACAAGTGTGTGTGTGTGTGTGTGTGTGTTTGTGTGTGTGTGTGTGTGTGTGTGTGTGAGTGTGTGTGTGTGTGTGTGTGTGTGTGTGTGTGTGTGTGTGTATCATCTCAGAGTGTGTGTGTGTTGTGGTACCCCAAACTACCCTTGGGGTCCCACTAGAGCTAGGCGGCGACACAGGCCCCTAGGAACAGTTGTCAATGGCATATACTACTCCAGGGCGGTACTTGGCTGCCTTTAGGACCCAGGGGAGCTACCCAGGAGCTGAGGGAAGCCGGCTACACAAATTCAAAGGCCCAGGTGTAACCAATCAATCAAGGCTGCAACTGAGTAGCAACCAGATAAGAAGGGCCAGGGTAAAGTGGGCACGGGAGAGAAGTGAGGAGGGAGCCACGCGCTGTGGTTCTCTGTGACTAGGTTTGCTGTGTCTACTAAACCCTGTCTTTCCCTGCACACAGGACGACTGAGGAGGTGAGAGGACAGCTGTAGCCATAAGGGCCCGTCCACCCTCCAGCCTGGAGACAGAAGACTTGTTTCAGTTATCGTTTTGCCAATCTTGGTTTATGAGTTTAAAGTTAATAAAATAACCACATGGTTAACCAGAAAACCCTCTCTCCTGTCTCCTGAGTCTCGTGGGAGTTCACATTTGGTGGAGAATGCGGGCAGTGCGACCCAGCTGACGTAAGAGAGAAACCGAAGACGACCCAGCTGACGTGAGAGAGAAACCGAAGTTACCCTGCTGACGTGGAGGAAGTACGCAATGGATCAGGCATTAAGAGAGCTGTTTTCCACCGTCCTGCAAAGCCAACAAACGCTACAGAAAGCCGTCACAGAGCTCTGCAGACAGACGACAACCAAATCGGCGCACACAGTTCTAACAAAACTCACCGCCCAAGACGATGTGGAATCGTACCTGGAGCTGTTTGAACGAGTGGCCACCAGAGAGAGATGGCCGAGGGAAGAGTGGGCCAACACATTGGCACCCTTCCTGACTGGGGAGGCCCAGCAAGCTTGTAGGGATCTGTCCACGACCGAGGCGGCTAACTACACCCAACTCAAAGCCGCCATCCTAGCGCAGTTTGGCTTCACTCTGCCAAACAAAGCCCACAGGGTTCACCAGTGGAGCTACGACCCCACTGCACCCGCTCGCCCACAGGTGAAAAACCTACAGCGACTGGTGAGAGTATGGCTCACAGAGGGAGAAGGGCCGTCAGCTGTTGATCGAGTGGTGTTGGACCGAGGCCTTAGAGCACTCCCCAGTGAGGCGAAAAAGTACGTAGCCCAGCAAGGCGCCGCTGACGTGGAACGTTTAATCGCGTTGCTGGAAAACCACAGAATAACCCAGGAACTGGTCAAGCCCCCGAAGTTCGATGCCCGAAGCAGCCCTGGGAGGCCAGAGGAAACTCCCACTGTGCGACCATCTGGAAATAGTTATAGGAAAGGCACAGAAGATTCCGTGAGCAGCAAGTGGGCACGTTCCCCGACGAGAAATCCCTTGTGGCCCGGAGATCGACGGTGCTTTGGGTGTGGCAAAGAGGGCCATTTCGCCAGGGACTGCCCAGAGAAGGATGAGTCCATGCCAACAGCGGGAAGTGCCCTGCAGTCCCTCATGTGTGGAGACCCTGTCGCATGCTGGGCGAAGACCCTTGAATCGGCCCCCCGCTTTCCAGTGAGGGTCATGGGACAATTCAATTCAATTCAATTTTATTTGTATAGCGCCATAACAATACAATTGCCTCTCGGCGCTTAACAGAGCCCAGAGCCTGAACCCCCTTAGTGCATGCACAACGGCAACAGGGGCAAGAAAAAACTCCCTGTTAGGCAGGAAGAAACCTTGAGCAGAACCACGGCACATAAGGGGGGACCCATCTGCTTGAGGTCGGCCGGGTGGAGACAGGAAGGTGGGAAGGGGGAAGGGGGGAAGGGGAAGGGTAGTGTGGCAGAAGGGGAAAGGAAGCAACAGGGGCAATACACAGCCAGCATTTGGTCACTGGACATATGTGTACATACATCTGGTGGTAAATACATGATACAGACAAGACCAGATTACTGTGGCAATAGGGTTACTGTTACAGGGGTAGGGGATGTAGGGACAGAGAAACATTTCGGTGGAGGCAATAATGTATATTGTACATAGATGCTAGCATAGGGTATTGGGTAGAGTAGGTGTACGGCAATGCAGTGGCAGTGGGTGCGGTTGGCCGAGGGTTTCTCTAGGTAGACCAGGTAGAGAGACTACGTGCAGAGTGGTGGGGGTGGGGAGGGAAAGTTCCACATCCATCAGCGATTGGAACACGCCTGGCTCCGGGGAGGCAGTGGACCTTGCAGGGGCCGCTTGTTGAAGGGGGGGGTGTGGACATCTCGGACCATGGAGCTGCCGATGACCAGGGTGGGGGTCGTCACATCCAGCGGGAGAAGTCGTCAAGGGGATGATGACTGAGTTGAGGGCCCAGGATGGGGAGCAGGGCGGCGTGGGCGATGCTGGTGTTGCTCTGGAGCCGGTCTGCAGGGGCGTTTCGGGGCGGGCTGAGGAGGGGAGTAATCAGGCCCAGGAGGCTCCTCCTGATCCATCTAACAAACAGGAAATGACGAATCAGTCTGCAGGTCTGTTAGTCGGGAATCAGCATGAACAAACACACAGATGAATCATTTCACCAACCAGGGACATGTCATCTGTGTGTCGGTTTGCCTGTTGCATATTGCAATACTTAGATATGTTTAGTTTTTCTGACAAGATACAGAAGCCCTATTGGATTCAGGTAGTGTCATCTCCCTAGTCCGTCCAGAGCTGGTAAAGGAGGCCCGTGGCAAACCGGTGTCAGTAGCGTGTATACATGGGGACACCAAGAGCTACCCCACGAGCGAGGTCAAAATCCAATCTCCC